>NC_134402.1:18628090-18779832 GCF_038048845.1 Mixophyes fleayi
TAGCAGCAGCTCTTTCAAGGGGGACCCAACTATGTTTATCACCCCAATTTTGCTGCTGCCAGCCTAGATTTTTAAATTTATTTAATTTTTTTTTTTTTTTAGACATGAAAATGCAAATTCCCAAAAGAGGCCGTTATTTGTGTGGATCTGAGATTGGTTTGGTGAGCTAGAAGATGTGACCTGGTTCCTCCCAATTTTAAAATTAGGAATAGTATTATGTACCCCCCCCAAATATTTAAACTCACTTTTCACAAATTAATGTAATTTAGGGACTCATCATAATGTGATTAAACATCTCTGGAGTGAGGACACTGTCTGGTCTGGCTTATAGTAACTTGGGGGCCCAGACCTCCCTATCTTACCTCCACAGCACAGGTATAAGCTGGACAAGAAGTAAACTGAAATTGGGGTGAGACGTTTGCTGCATGTTCCACTTGGGGAGATCCTGTGTTACTTCTGATGGCTATTACTGGGAGTATGAGGCTGAGTATATTAGGCAATCCTGAGGATATTTTAAAAATGTTAATGTTTCAATGGGTAATCCGGTATGATAAAATAAGTGGGGATCCTGGAGTAAGCACCCCATGGGTCAATGTTAGTTTAATTTTCGTCACTTTTAAGTTTCTAAATACATAATATTGCCGCATCTACTCATTGGCCTACGCACAGACTCCCATTGAAAACCCTACTTAACGAGTTATTTAAAATCCAGCCTCGTTTAGCTATGATAAATCTGTACCTTCCCTTGTAAATGGGGGCTCATTTTCCTTATTTAGTTAAGAGACTGGTCTCTGACCCTTTTTTCCACTGCTCCAGGGCCAGAAAATCTGTTTATCTGCAGAGTATGCTGAATTGATGGTTGTCAATCATGTTTCACATTGATCTGCAGAAGCACAGCGCACAATCTGGTATCACAAACGTCAACGCGCGGCTTCCTTCACACTCCTGTGCTGCTTCATTCTGCTGTAAACTGGCCATTAAACATGAATTTTTCCTTCTCCTCATTGAAGAGACTGCTCTTTATACTGAGTACTGCAAACTTGTGGACATTTTAACGATTGCTGATTTCTGTACCCTTTTCCTGATTGCCTTTCAATGTAATTACATAAACACTTGTTCCTTGTGAACCATTAAGTGTTGATTCTTCCTCTTTTGACTTTTCAGACCACACAGAGTACATTTCATCACGGCAAGTATTGGTAAATACGCTGGATAAGACTGCGTGATTGGGTAGGTCGTATGATTGGGTTAAGCGTAGGTCCATTGAAAGTTGACTGAACATTCTATAGGAATGTTTGCTTGGAAGCTCCCCAAAACTTGTCCCTTTTCCTATCATGGATCTCTAACTGTGCGGCTGTATAGGTCCTTAAAGTGGAAAAGGGTAAATGGGAATAACAGATAGGACCCGACAAACTACTGCAGAAGCCAATAAAGAGTCGACTCATTTATGGAAAATAGCCTTCTGTCAAGAAATGGGAGGAAGATCACCAAATATCAGCATCCACACACCATACTTGCCAACTCTCCCAGAATGTCTGGGAAACTCCTACATTTCAGGTAGTTCTCCCAGACCCCTGGAATGTAGGCCTATGTCCTGGATCCTGTGGAGCCGCATCTCGCATCATTTTGGCCCTGCCCACCCCTAGTGATGTGATAATCCTATCCTCCCCCTAACTTCCTTTCCTCTAGGATCCCCTGAAGAGGATAGAATTAGTCTACCAGTACGTTTTGGAAGAGAACATACAAACTCCACACAGATAGGGCTTAGTTGGAATCAATCTCATGACCCCAGTGCAGTGAAGCAATTTATGCCGTTGTGCTGCACCAATTATCAATGGAAGGCATGGGATTTCTGTGGTGAGGTACATTCACTACAACTATCATCAACGTTGCCTCTATCGATTTACTACAGGACAATGGTGAAATGAAAATATGCAATGCTGCAAAGGGATTTGAAACCCTGCAATGTAGTGACATGGGTGGCACGGCTACAAACGAACAGTGCAGATGATGCAGAAGTGAAGTAACAAGTTGGTCCTGCTGCAATAGCGAGACCAGCAATAAATGAATGCAGGCCAGCTCCCCTGTACCATATCCAAGGGCCTCTCTTACTTCATTATGTGCTAAGGTGTGGTATACAATTCAGTAGCAGCAAGACCATTGCTGTACCTAAGACTGTGCTCACCTCCCCTACACTATGTACTCTACCAAAGCATTGGGAAGTGTACATGGAAGGTAGATACTCATTGTGCCAATCTAGGGCTGTATTAACCATTCAGACCTCCTCCTGTGCCATCCATAGCATTACACCAGTCTGTGCCCTCCATCACATTACACCAACCTGTTCCCTCCATCGCATTATACCAACCTGTGCCTCCATCACATTACACCAGTCTGTGCCCTCCATCACATTACACCTACCTGTTCCCTCCATCACATTATACCAACCTGTTCCCTCCATCGCATTATACCAACCTGTGCCTCCATCACATTACACCAGTCTGTGCCCTCCATCACATTACACCAACCTGTTCCCTCCATCGCATTATACCAACCTGTGCCTCCATCACATTACACCAGTCTGTGCCCTCCATCACATTACACCAACCTGTTCCCTCCATCACATTATACCAACCTGTGCCTCCATCACATTACACCAGTCTGTGCCCTCCATCACATTACACCAACCTGTTCCCTCCATCACATTACACCAACCTGTTCCCTCCATTGCATTATACCAGTCTGTGCCCTCCATCACATTACACCTACCTGTTCCCTCCATCGCATTATACCAACCTGTGCCTCCATAGCATTACACCAGTCTGTGCCCTCCATCACATTACACCAACGTGTTCCCTCCATCGCATTATACCAACCTGTGCCTCCATCACATTACACCAGTCTGTGCCCTCCATCACATTACACCAACCTGTTCCCTCCATCGCATTATACCAACCTGTGCCTCCATCACATTACACCAGTCTGTGCCCTCCATCGCATTACACCAGTCTGTGCCCTCCATCACATTACACCAACCTGTTCCCTCCATCGCATTATACCAACCTGTGCCTCCATCACATTACACCAGTCTGTGCCCTCCATCGCATTACACCAGTCTGTGCCCTCCATCACATTACACCAACCTGTTCCCTCCATCGCATTATACCAACCTGTGCCTCCATCGCATTACACCAACCTGTTCCCTCTATTGCATTATACCAGCCCTGCATCATTGTTGTTAGTATTACATATACGGTATATATTACTACTACTCATTTATATGTTTTCATATCATCCAACACTTCCAACTTATCAGACAGCTGACCTGATTTTTGGTGGAGGACATGTTTTGGGCAGATTGAGGGAGTGGCCTATTTAGTTAAAATTTTCCAATGGGAAATATTGGCCGATATACATTTCCATGGGAACAGCACATTTATTACCTTTACCTAACTAGTACATTGCTCCTGATAAATGGTTTAAAGACCCGTTCCAAGTATCTTCTCCACCATCCTCCCAACATAATATCAGCAAGAAGCAAAACTGCCACCTCTATCTGTGTCACTAATGTTATCTGAGGCTGTGCTGGGCAATAACTGTTATATGAAATATATATTCACTCCTATCTATGTGCATATTATTTGCCATAATAATATGAATGATATTGTTTTTGATGAGTAAAACAAGAGTACTCCTGTGGTATCATTGCTGCAATTATTACACAGGGTGGTTTTTTTTAAAAAAAAAAATTCTAAACAACAGTTTATAAAACAAAACAACTAACAAAAACAAATTAATAATATAAATTATATAATATTACTAAATTATTATTTCATATCACAATGTGAATAATACCTATAATACCTATAATTTGGGACAGTGATTGTGTTTACATATTAAAAGTTGAACTATTACTCCATAATTACACATTTTTAATTCATATCTACAAGTAGTTGATGATGATGATGATGATGATGATGATGATGATGATGATGATGTGATTTGCAAATCATTGATATTCATTTTTCTGCTGTCTTTTAAACCATTTATCACTGGGCAATCTACTGGGTTCGTACATGTGTGTGCTGGATAAACCATGAAGGAACATGTATTTTGTTCCTGATGCGTATCTAGAATTCTTCTTCTATATAAGGATCACTAATCCCTTTCCTGAGCTACGATCAGGCTGCGGTTATCATGTATTATAATGCACCTCAGCACAAAAGACCAGAGATGCATGAAAAATATCCACATTAACACAGCCTTAGGGTTAACAAAACACACAAATCTCAAAGCAGTTTATCACTTTAAGATGTCAGTTTTACTAAATAACTTACATTCCCAGTAATAGTACTTTGATGGGTGTCCTCACTTTTTCTGTATCATCATCATCATCATTTATTTATATAGCACCACTAATTCCACAGCGCTGTACAGAGATCTCACTCATATCAGTCCCTGCCCCATTGGAGCTTACAGTCTATATCCCCTAACACACACACAAAGGGAGAGACCAGGGTCAATTTGATAGCAGCCAATTCACCTACTGGTATATTTTTGGATTGTGGGAGGAAACCAGAGCACCAGGAGGAAACCCACGCAAACACGGGGAGAACATACAAACTCCACACAGATAAGGCCATGGCTGGGAATCGAACTCATGACCCCAGTGCTGTGAGGCAGAAGTGCTAACCACTGAGCCACTGTGCTGCTGTATTAAGTTGTATACCAGTGCATTTAGATGGGAGCCTAGGCTGTTTACCATAGACGATGTCCCATAGCAGGGAAGATCCAACACAGCAGTTCTAAGGCTTTAAGTTACGCAATAACTGTTTACCAATCACCATTGTTTATATTATGTAGAAATGGGCAGTAGTTTTCATTGCCTACCGACCATTATTGTAGAGAATAGGGAGGGCTTTGAAAGCTCAGACAGGTATCTTTTCAAAGTCAGTTGAAACATGTTGGATCAACTTTAATGTTTGTTTCATTTCCACCAGAAGACAGCACTGGTACAGTACTATCCAAGTTACTTTATTATCAACTGGGGTTTAATGAGCTTAAAACATGTGAAGTCATCTTTTCACAATTATGTTTCACTGCACTAAAGAGACGAGTCCATGACATTTCCTATGTCCAGACATTGGGCTATAATCAAACGGTGTCTCAGACAGGGAAGAATGACTGAAAGTAGGCGGTGGCTCTCCAGATGTTGTGGAACTATAATTCCCAGCTGGCACCACATGCTGGGCATTGTAGCTCCACAACAGTTGGCGAGCCACCTGTTGTCTAAGCAGTAAGACGAGATGGACCCCACAGCATCAGTAAAGAGGATTAGATATAGCACATTCAGAGGACCTGCCACAAGATTGGATAAATGTCGATACAGAAGCTACCAAAATATTTGCACACTTAAAATTCAGTATGGATGTGGAGTAACCTTGTCTGCAGCTCTTACAAACTGAATCTCTATACCTAAACTGCTTAATCCTTACTCCCAAAGGGCTGCAGTATCCCGATATTGAATGTTCCAAAGCGCACACAGCCGTAATTATCACCCTGAGCAAGAGGAAATGTTTCACTAAGTCCCCAGGAGACGGACTTTCTGCTATTACAGCAACGCATTGTGATATACGCTTAGTGTACATTGCCCTGTACCTCTTGAGCAATTTGTTCCTACTGTCATTCTTGTGCTGCTAGAGAGTTTCTGCTTGTATTCAAAACACTGTGACTCATTAATAATCTACTTATTAGGCTGAATATTATTTTATACATGTGTCTAATTTTTCTACCATTAATGTTTATTCCTAAAAAATAATAAAAATATACCCATGAAAATAATAATAAAAATATAATAACATGCTTAGTAAGTAAATAAGGGTAAGTAAATATTAAGCAAATAAAATTGGATACATTATTAATTCTAGCTAACAATCAGTCATCTGGATAGCAATGATTACGTGTTTTAAAAGAGTCCACATGATACCTGTATAGAGTAACTTCAGCATTGCTAAAGTATATATAAATAGATAGATAGATAGATAGATAGATAGATAGATAGATAGATAGATAGATAGATAGATAGATAGATAGATATGCAGTTTTGGACTAAGTATTAAGCATTAGTATTAATTATTTTAATATTGGCAAACCTATTTTACACTTGTACAAAAGTTACATTGTCTAAATTTGTCTTCACGATGTACATGCATTAAATTCTAAATTAAAAAAATTTAAATAAATATTTTTGCATCAACCTATTCTAAAGTGTCAAAGCAGTGCCAGGAAAGTCCATGAGCAATTATGAGAGATGAGGGGTCTGAACGTACCTTGCAGATGTCTGGTTAGATCCACAAGACTTCACTGATAAGTGAGCACCTGCCCTGAGTATTTATACGCTCCGTCCGCCTGGGTGAGGATGATTTTGCTGGGACTGCCTGCTGCTGACGTCCAGGGTCTGCTCTTTGATTAGAGAGACGTTCAGCTCTAAGTCACAACACATGCCATCACGTCGCTGGGACTTGTCCTTTGGGTGCTCTCTGATAGTAAATCAGCTTACATCTGAACTAAGCTATAATATTCATAAGAGCAGTGTTTATGAGGAGTAGACTGTGTGATTTCAGCTGCAATTTGCAGCATGATTCTTGGACCAGTACAACTAGATGTACCTATGATTAAAACCCAGAAAAATTAGTATAAGTAAATATTTGTTTGTTGTCTGAAAGTGGATGTCCTTGTCCAACTTCATGGGATGGCAATAATGACATTCAACCCTGAAAGTGAATAATAATTAAGATTCTCTGGGTATTTTAGGCACTACAAATAAGGGTTAATAATGGTTGAATAAGTGGTAATGTATTTATTTAGTGCCACAAGAAGTTTTTTCACAGGGCTTTGTTGATCATCTCAAAGCGTGGCCGAAAATTGGGACTGTGTGACGGTACAGAGGGTTGACCACGGAGCTTACACTTTCTTATTGGTCTTCCTACTCGCACCAGTCTGAAAGGTCGTTTTACAGTGATATGAAACTTTACAGAAGACAAACTGTACAACATCTTTAAATTTTAAATATCTCATTGCATTCATCCATGCCCCTTTCACTGATATCTGGGGAGGGAAAAATTAGCCCATCCTGTATTTTTCTAGATTGGGAAAGGGGAGGGGGACAGTGCACAGAAACATAAATCTTCATACATTTAAGTAGAAGACTTGCAGACTTCTAGGTAACAAATGTATATAGAATGATGGATTCAAAAATAGGGGCTGTGCTACAAGTAAACCACACATGTACTACAAGTCTGAAAATTACTAAGTGGAATTGAAAGCATATAGCTATGCTATCTGTGATGAATGAAAATCTAGATCATAATTTAACTTATAGCAGGGGAGCAATTGAATGAAAATGTAAAGTAGAACTTTTCAACTTATCTCAATTTTTTTGTTTCTAAAATATCACTATTTCAGTACTAACTATACATTTCAGTTGTATGTTAAACTAATAAACTCAGACAAACCAGCCAAGGATATCACACCAGTCAGTTGTTTTGGTTTTATTTTCCAGTCATAAAAATAAACAAACAGCCACAAAATCTTTGCCCGTCTGGCACTAACTAAACATACAGGAACACCCCACTCTCAAGTGAGGGACCTTGTGTCCCACACACATACAAAATATAGACATACTGGTCACCGTTTGCAGTGTCTTTCAGAAGGCATCCAACCTCCTCCCCGGACTGAGAGAGACAGATGAAACTAACTAGCAGCTTTTTCTCAGTACCTTGCAGGTGCAACAAATAATTAGTCTGCTGTGAGACTGGGAGATCAGAAGACCTGGACTGGGACTTATGTATGGAGCCCACCCTTCTCTCTCCATACTTAACCCCAGGGACCCTTACCAGTTTTTCCTGAAGCTGAATACACTCTTTGGGAAGCTCCTTCCCATACTAGACAATCTCCCTGGAGTTTTAGAGAATACAAGACAGAAAGCTTGGGACATTGTCACGAGCCCCGGCGGTACGCTGCAGCCGGTCGCGTGCTCTAGTTTCTATGCTCTGTTATTATTCTTTGGGATTATTCTTGTGGCATAGATGTAGGAGGGTGTAGGGACATCCTCCAACTCCAGGGGGAGCTCTCATATGATTTAAAATGGTTCATTTATATTTTTATACATGGTACCTGGTTATGTTATTACCTATGCTAGTTTTAGCCAGTAATTAATTAGCTGCCTCCTGAGGCTGATTGTCAGCCCTGTCCTCCTCTGTCCTGATTGGCTCTTAGTACTATTTAAGGCAGTGAGGTCTGAGCCTCACTGCCGGTTATAGCGTTCTGTTTCAGTACTGCTGCCTGCTCCTGTTCCTGTGTTTGGTGTTGAAACCTGTGATTGATAACCCGTGTATGACCTTTGCCTGTTCCTGGATTCTGAATCTATGCTTGTGACCCTGATCTTGTCACAATATATAGAAAAACACATTGACAATTAGAGTTAAGCTGGGAGCACATTATTGAAAATGACTTCAGATGCAATTTCTGAAATGATTTCATAAACGATTGAAAGTCCCGATGAGCAGCCGATTCATGTGTACACACCTCCACAATTTACCTTCAAATCTGTGATCTTCATCTCCCATAACCATCTGCTGAAAAGACTGTGCATCTTTACACTTTACCGATATCTGTCTGCACTGCTGGTCGTGAGTCCGTACACACTTCCACATTTGCCCGACATCGTTCCATCATTGAATGTGATTTTTAGGAAGTTTATAATACCAAATCAGAAGATTTGATGTGCTTTGGTACAACAAAAACATGATTGTGGGAGCGTACACTTGCAATATCTGACCAAACGGTAGTTTATCGTGCGATCAGCACGATAATTGCGTCACTGTGTACCCAGCTTAATAGACGTTGAGCATTAATAATTTAGCACTGCACCTCAATATAAAGATATTCTTCCTCTCAGGGCAAGGGAAGAGAGAAATAGATGGGGAAAGACATTTGTATGTAATATCTGGCTGTGTGCTAGCATAAGCTAAAGTGACATCTTACTGCTGTGCTGATTATTGAATTTATAATGCTTCAGCAGAAACAGTTCTGCTACTATGTGAAAAGACGGGTCTGAATGACCCAGAGACTGCCCAGCTGCCCTAATCGCAATTTCAGAGAACTGCACAGAGTTACTGGGGATTATATATTCAGTTTGTATGTTCACTTCACCGTAGATCCCTTTTTGTGTCTGCGTTATAATGAGGTGCATTGTTACGCTGCAATTTGCACTCTTTTGTTCCATGTAGTTTGGATAGTAAGAGGATATAAAGGCATCTCAGAAAACAATGTTGAACAAAAGGCAATAAAATTGCCCACGTTCACGCATGTCTAGTTTGTCAATTTGATTATGTTCTACAACGCAACAACGTTACGTCCGCAATTATTGTTTTACCTAATACAAAATACACTTGAGAATGATTGGATTTTGATCGGCTTTCCTAGAAGATACGATTGGCCAATAGCCGCAATGGAATGTTGCTTATGTCCCACCAACATTAGCTGCGGCCCAACTACCAAGCAACTGGATCTGTGCAGTTTGGCTCTTATATATGACACAAGAGACACAAGAGACGGACCTTGTTTATGAACCAGAAATAGTGTGTTTTTGCAATGCAATTAAACTTTTAGACTTTTTTTATTACTTTATCTTTGAGGGAATCTTCATATGGTCATTTTCACACCCTGAATCGTCTCCAATTATCTCATCCTGAAAGATGAAATCGTATTTTCGCATGTGGCTATCACAGTAAATGCAAAGTGTATGTAGCCTACAATCACCGAGCCATGCCTCCGATCCACCTGGCTCGTGCCATCAGAAGATGAACATTTTAGCACCACAAATGATGCCATCTTGGCACACACCTCTATACACTTCCTTTAAAAACAGAGGCATTCAGGCAGAAATAGGCACACGTGGTCACAATATAATATCTTTTGCTGCGCTGATTCGAAGTTTTTCCCTTTTGTGAGTGAAATAAATGAACCTGCCACTTTTATATTTATATAACAATTAGTTGGAAATCCAGTTTGTCGCAAAGCGCTGCCATCACATTAATACGGTACCAAATCTCTGCTCCTTTTCTCCTCTTATCTTTCTGGGACACAAGGAAAAATGAGCGGAGATTTGAGTACAAACATTGAGGCCATGTGTTCACGTGGACTGTTTCGGAGATGCATCGTAGCACCTCAAGGCTATTTTAGCTCCCCATTTAGAGATAAGCAACCCCCCCCGTGTTTTGGTTTTGACTTGGTTTTTTATATCAACCAAAAATGTGGATTTGATGAAAAATGTTAAAACAAAAACTAATGTAAATTGGATTGCCAAGCTAAATGTAATTTTGAGCTGTTTTTTTTTTTTGTTTCTGTATTACTATTTTTAATATTTACATACTATTTTATAAAGACCAATGCAAAATTAAAAACATTGTGAACAACATTGTTGTTATGGGTTAATGAGTCATTAAGGAACGTATCTGTGGATGTATATTAATCATAGATGACTATATTACTGACGGTAACAATAATTGAATATATATATATATTTATTTATTTTTACTGTGTGTTCTTTTGGGAGTTTATATTCCACATAGGATTGTACGTATCCTGTGTCACGTTTCAATGCAAAATCACAGCTAAGGAGCCCAGAATATGGTGGAAAACACAATATTTATTGCAGATACGTTTCCAGAGAATGCAGTAAGGTACAAACCGGATGATGTTGATATAGCACATGGATTGCAAGGAGATACTGAAGGCAGGTAACAGGAGCACGGCAGTTGCAGGTGAACAGGTAGTTAGTAGAGATCCCTGAGAACAGGTGCACCAGGAGCACTACAAGGAACATGTAGCAACAACAGGGAACAGTTCAGCACAGCAGCATGGAACATCAACAACAGCAGAAACAACAATAACCAGCAATGTATGCTGGGAGAGACAGGTTTAAGTAGGGAACACCCAGGTGCTGGAGATAATAATGAGCAGGTTAACCCCTAGTACTAACAAGGAAGGCATGCAATGCAAAGGTCTTGCAGGCAGATCCTGACATCCTGCAGTGTCTGGTCTAGTAAAGCAGAGTAAACCTACACCTGTAGTCATCACCACATGTATCTTGAGATCCGTTCCTTGTTGGCTGCGGTCAGTATATGTGCCTTAATGATACAGGCCCAATGTCTGCACTCAAATTTGCTATGCACCTCAGCTACACAAGTGTGTCTGCTCTGAAGGACTGTACCTGCTTTCAGTTAGTTCTGAGCCGCAGTACAAGTGTGCCTTCCCCTGTGAGCTGATTGGTAGACTTCACTGTTTAGAACCTCACTTGTCATGCACTCATTGCCAGTGATAGCATTTCACACGCATGCTTCCTGGTCTCTGCATCTTATCCTCTTTGTTCCTGACATTGCACCAGTTCCTGCTTTAGTATTTCATGTGTATCCTGACTTCTTGACTGTTCCATACAGTTTTGTTGACTCTGACTCATTTTGGACTCCTGATACCTGGCTGCCTCATACAAGGTTGCTACTTCCTGGCTCTGCTTCTTTTTGTCTCCTGGCCCCCGCCTTCTGGTCTCCAGCAACTCAGAATCCCCAGACATAGACTGTGGTAGCAATCCTCTGCTCTCTAGTACTACTTTGCAGTGATTAATGGACTCTGTGAATATCTGCACCAGCCTTTCTACAAGAGATAGTATTTACTACCTTGCAGTGCCTAAGACTTTGTAAACTTGCAACAGAATATCTTCAGTGTCCCTGTTCATATTGCACATTGCCTCAGATTTTCATATTGTTGCATGATTCCTGCATAACTTTCTAGCTAATTCATCATACAAGCATTACTTCAGAGTTTGTGTATTTTTTCTGCCTGCTGTCGATTTCTGAAAATAAACTCCATATTGTTTATCACTACAACATACCTGGTTACTCCTGTCATTTCCTAACAATTGGCCAAAAGCAGGAGTGAGCTGACTGGCTGAAAATCTTAGCTACACCAAATATTAACTGGATTAGTGTAACAGGTTGGTGAGAAAACAAGCCTGTTCTCTCAACTACGTATATTGACCTAGTATTTTTTTTCTTGGCTATAGATAAAATCTCTAGCCTCCCGGCAAAGTTTTTTGTTACTAAGCTGATGACATTCGATGCAAATGAAGCAGACTGCAGAGTAGCAACAGATAGGTAGTTGGATGGTATGCTAATAAAAATTGAATTTCCTTCTTGTGCAAGAAGATAGCAGTGAATAAAAATAAAACAGAGTGGTTGAGCCATGTCAGAGTGGATGGCAGTTAAATAAGATACAGAGGGGCAAACCCCAACATTCCTTAATGTTTTTGAGTCTTCTTGTCCATCCAGAGATGCATTTCTGCAGTATAAATCTGGGCGAAACATGTCAGTTGATGGACTAGTTTACTGAGAACACCATTCAGCAGAACTAATCTAATCTGTACCGAGCCAGAAAGTGGTAAACACTTGAAGGGTGACAGAGCGGAGTGTCACGATCTGCCTCAGGCTGCAGTTCAGTACCTCCTCTCTAGATGCTGTACTGCCTTTGTCTGGTCCTGCCTGTAAGGGGTTAAGCCTTTATTATTACTCCTGGATCCTAATCACTTGTGTTTGGCCTTTAAGAGACTGCCTTTCCCAGCAGTCTGGTGAGTTCACCAACTGTCACTGCTGCTGGTCTCCCTGTGAAAACTCCTGTGATCTGATGCTGACTCCCTCCCTGGTATTTGACCCCTGCTTGTTCCTAAGTTTTTCTCCTCCTCTTGTGACCCAGAACCTGGCTTTGTTTGCCTTTGCTCCTATTTACTTCTGACACATGGCTTGCCTCACCCTCCTTTTGCCTGATTCTCCCATGGATCATCCGGTGCCTCCAGACATCCTATACCTGCAGTCATCTGTCATACTTGGAAAACCTGGGTCTCCAGCTTTCCAGTTAAACCTGGTAATCCTGATGACCTGCACCCGCAGTCATTTTGTTGTGCCAGGTCTCTAGTTTCCCAGACACATCTACTTGCTCTCACTAACCTGTACCAACAGTTAACCTGTTGTGCCATGTATCCAGTACTTCTGTTTCTCAGATAACCTCGGTATCCTGGAAGCATGTTTCAATTGCTTCTATGGACTTGTGTTACTTGCTATATTATTTTCTGCAACTCATTTTTACCTGTGTGACCTGTGTTTAAAATAAAAAACTTTGCTTCATTCACATTCTCTGTCGTCTTCATATTGGAATTCCTGACACGGAAGAACTTCTTTTAGCTGCGTTTTGTATCAGCTCCATCTCCATTACTCGGTAATTGAACTGATTTGCAGAAACATTGCCGTGCAGACATTAGTATACTTGTGACGGAATTGCAGAGATGGCCGTTAACCGGTATTAATGCAACTGAACAGGGAGGCGCGGAGTCTAATGTACCACCATATTCACCAGGGACCCCCGCAAGGGAGTTTGGGCTTATCTGCAGAGAGTACGCAGGTTGTGGTTCTCCAAGACAGTCACTGGTGTAGCGACAGTAGTTGACAGGCATAGTCAGGTGGTCCAGGTCAAGCCAAACTAGTGATGCGGTACACAGGGAGGTTCCAGAGAGAAGTCAAATAGTCAAACCAGCCGAGCAACGAATTACCAAAACGTAACACAGGAGAATAATAGCAGACAAGCTGAGTCCGGACCAGGAACACAGGATCAGAAGTTCAGGAAGTGCTGGAGTAGGAACTGAACCAATACTCTGGCACCCAACAGGTGTCAGAGGGCGGTATATATAACCTCAGGTGCACCCTATTTGGGTGATGGAGATTCAGCGGTCAGACACGCTGCCAGTAATGTGCAGTGGTCCATCTCCTGCACCAAGTGTCAGTGCGGAGATGGCACCTGACAGTACTGCAGTGGTGACATTAATATTTATTCTACAAACGACTGTCTAACTAACTCTGATTGATTGGAACTCACTCGATGAATAGACTATTATTCGGGGTGATATCCCATTAATTATTTTCCCATGTAGCATTCCTAAGAGACTTTAATCTAACTGATATCCTAATACACAGAGAGTATAGTTTGACCATATTGCCTCAGTTAACACTGGTCCATGTGCTATTAATGTTATGATTTTAAGATGTATTTATTTAATAAAAATTGGCTCTTACAAATACACTGTGTTTGGAGCCAATACACTAAAATAGGTGCACTGCCGTAATTAGCTCACATTTTACTTTTGGGGGGGGGGGGGGGGTGTACTTTTGATCTTAACCATTCCGGTACTTTTTTCCCCCCTTCCTTAGCACTGGTAAATGCTGTCCAGAGATTTGGCAATGTCCTTCTACAAACAGCAGGAAAAATAACTGAGGGCTGAGGTAAGCATGAAGGAAATTAAAAGCGGAGGCTGTGTCATGTAGTTAAATTTATCTCTCTTAGGTCAGAAGTTTAACTGGAGATGTGTACGCCAATCTGATGTCATAGGGGAGGGCTAAGAAGTAGTGTTTAAAAATGATGGTCGGAGAGTAAATCATTATCTAGAAGTATCATGACGTTGTCCACCCACCCATACTGATTTGGATGGACCTCTGTACTTGCTATGGCTTGTCGAGCTGTTCTCTGGTTGCCTGTTGCCAGTTCCCGGCATGTCTGGCGTTCAGTGGTGGTCTTATGCCTCCCATTCAGCTATGAGATCTTTCAACCTCAGCGTCAACATTTTAGCACATATGGAAAGAAAGAAAACTGCCACCCCTTACCCTCTAGTTTGACCAAATTCACCTAAAATATTAATTTGCCGCTGCCCCTCTTCAGCTTTGCGCCTAGACGGTTGCCCCTCTCACACAGCCCTAGTTGAGACCCCGCTAATGGGTACTTGCATCGTGCACTGTTCAGAAGAGGCGCTTCAGGAGACTTTGGGCTTCATTTCAGATGTTCAATTTTCATTTTATTATTTAATTTCAGAACAACATCCATTCTACGGCTGCCCCATAATGGAAATAAGATAACACCTTTTTGGTAAGAAAAAAATGAATTGGCTTTTCCACAGAGTTGAGCCTAATGGCCCATTCACAGGATGCCTATGCCCAAGATGTTATGATGAGAAGACATCATTTATAACTGTAGGCTTCAATATGACAGTAAATGTAATGAAGGTGTGCTCATTAGGGATGGCCTTCTGGTACTAGATAACCCTACAAAACTGGTAGTATAACTGGATGTACTCTTATTAATGATCAATGGAATATGTGAGCAATGTTCTCTGGCAGAAATATTTACATTTAAGTAAAAGTTTCAAGTTTTTTATGTCAAATGACAGAAACATTCATATTTTTTGAGAGCTTTGGAAAATTATACAATTACAAAAAAACACCAGAATGGTTTGGAGATGGAAGGAATAATAGAATTCAATATGTGATATACATGAATCATTATTCCTACTGCCAGAAAGCTCTACATCCTGCATCAAAATCCATACCCAGCAGCACGGTGGCTCAGTGGTTAGCACTTCTACCTTACAGCACTGGGGTCATGAGTTCAATTCCTGACCATGGCCTTATCTCTGTGGAGTTTGTATGTTCTCCCAGTGTTTGCGTGGGTTTCCTCCGGGTGCTCCGGTTTCCTCCCACACTTCAAAAAACATACTGGTAGGTTAATTGGCTGTTCCCTCACATGACCCACTGCCTCAATCCTGACACCTCTTACCTTAAAATAAAAAAAAGAGGCACCCTTTATATTAATATTATATGTGTGTATGAGGGGCCAGTGTATGTATATTATGTGTGTGTGAGGGGCCAGTGTATTTATATTATGTGTGTGTATGAGGGGCTGTTTGTGGGAGGGAAATAGGTATATTTTATAAATGGTAACACTATTAATTTAATGTTGGAGCTGGTTGGAGGGAAATAGGTCTATTTATTAAATGTGTATGCTATTAATTTAATGTTTTGGTTGGAGGGAGGTCTATTTGTAAAATGTGGGTGCTATATTGATTTAACACTGGAGCTGGTTGTAGTTTGCTAAATTTCTTGTACCCATTTTTTTTCCAAATAGGGCCTCCAACATTCTAGGATCCAAACAAGCAGCAGCTGATCTAAAGACACAGCAGCCACAAACTGTGAAAGTGACGAGAACAGGTAGGAGAGAGCAGGGCAGTCTGCCAACTATCCTGAATCTGGTGGGATTTATATTACGAGGAGGTCTGACTTGTTTAAATGTTGCACTATGGGATTCATGCAGAAGACTGACATATTAACATGATTATTGCATTCCAGCGCTTTTTCATGTTTCTTGTAGAGGTAGAGGGCTGCAGTCAGAAACTGTAGTGGCGGACGGTCTGTGACGTGGTAGTGATAGGAGACTGCTGTTTTTTTATTACTGGGCTTGCTAACCATGAACTGCAGTTTCTTGACATGCTAATTATGATTAATACCTAAGTTTAGTTAAAGATAAAGTACAATTTGTGTGAATTGAAAGGTAAGCAGTGGTGGAAGTGGGTGTATATGGTAGTCGGCCATACCGCTACTTCTCATACTGCCTTCATTGTAAAATAATAAAATTCCATTCACTTGTTTACATTCTCATTACATTTTTCATACCGCCATTTCTAAACTTCCACTTGACCACTGAGCTTAATATTCATCGTATGGAGTATATGACCAGCATAATTCAAAAGTTGGGGAGGGGGGATCCAAACCAATATCTTGCCTAGGGCACCATGAGGTCTAAATCCAGCTCTGATACCCACTGCTGTGATTTACATGCTTTTTAGAAAGCACAATTCAGGTTCATTTTGCGTTCCTTAATGAATCAGGCCCTGTATGTCCTTGTTTTTTATATGTTCTGTTTTCCCCACTGTCCCACATAATAAGATGAAAGCGAAAAACATGCACCAAAGATAGCAACTCAGATTTGCCCATTGGTAAACAGACCCCATTCACAAAAATGTATTTTGCAGAAGAAAATTACTGTAGATTAGAAAACACTAACACTCGTAGCTAAATAATAACAAACATATATTCAATTTAATAATCCAAGATGGTAACTTGCTATTTTCTACACACAACATTGAGTGTGGATTAGTATTCATGTTAGTTTTATTGCTACTAGATATATGTAATGATGTTAATATAAAAGGCGTTTTACCATGGGAACAATATTAATGTCTTTTTTATTACCTCCCTCCATCGCATGTAAGGCTTAGACAAACCTTGGTCCCTTAACTACAAAAATGTTAATTAAATTCTCTTTTAGTGGTTTTATATGTCAGCCAAATGTCATGTTACTACAACTGTCGTAATCCAACATACAGAATACACAGATTTACATCTTCACAGTTATTTTTAGATGCAGGATTGGGTGCAGAGTGGGACTGAGTCATTAAGGACAGTAAAGCAAACAAAAATGAGTAACCTGGGCAAAACCATGTTGCTTTGGAGGGGGAGGTAAATTTAAAATGTGATGGCAGATTTATAGTTGGGGTACGGCAGGTCCTAGATCAACTTTAAATTTGCAGTGTGCAAATAAAGCTATCGAGTGTTTGTGTGCTATATGAAAAAGCAGACAGTATTTATCTTATGTGCAAAGTAATAAACAAATTTTCACCCCTTGTATTGTACCATGGTTTGTCCCGGAGAAAACATACTCCTTTTTTTTGCCTTACTTTCCTTAATGAATCAGGCCCAGTATGATTATTTTTTAGACGCACGTTGTAGAAACGTCCTTCACTGTTTTAAATGCTACAGGGCTCATAGTTCCTAGGATGTCTGGCAGAATTTAATGTAATAGAGACCTATTTAATGCATAAGATGTGGCATTAATGTACTTTTGATGAGCTTTAATGTACCCTATAGGTCTCTATTCATTAAATTAAGCCACACACATTGTATGAAAAGTGAACATCCCTGTTCATGTTCAGTTAAAAGTTGGGGCACACAGACATCTCTGACATGAAGATGATTAAATTAGGTACCTAGTGAAATGCACCTAAAACAAATTCTTCTGTATTCAATAAAGGAAGGAAGGGAGGTGAAATCCCAGACTTTACTTCCTTTCCAAACTCACTTGATACAGGTTGGCCACATTCTTCAGTGTACTGTGTTATCCTGTTTAATCAGATGACATTGGAAATATTATTAACAGATGTTAATGTATTTAATTATTATTTTGCTATCTGTGTGTTCTGATGGGACTTTACATATACATATGCCTTGTGCGTATTCTGCAGTGTGTTGTCTCTGTCTGCATATGGTAAGTCTCGTATAGGCCAAGCGTTCTTATACCCGTAGTCATCTAGAAATGTTTATTGAGATCCTCTTGTTGTTGAATACATGCCATGTACATTCCATTAAAAGAAAAATACCCGCAAATTATGCCAACTTTGTGTTCCTTAATGAATCAGGCCCAATAAGACCAGATAGGTATAAAAGTATATTTAGAGCACACTTTAATCATTTTATTTTAAGCCCTGACGCTAAGTCATGGAAACTGATTTATAGAAAAATTACTACAATTATTATATTTAATGTTTTAGTGATACCTTTCTCTTTAGTATCTTGCTATATGGGGAAGCTTTTCATCACAACTAAACCTCTTTACGGACACCAGTTAATACAGGGACAATTAACCGAAATACTGAAGAAAATATAAAGGACATAACAATAAATCCATTTAAAAAAAAATCTGCTATTTTAGTTTAGACAATATATATATATATAGAAAGTAGGACACAGTAGCTGACGTATTTAGTCATAGTAGCCAATCAGACAGTTGCTATCATTTGCCTAGCTTGCACGAACAGGTAAAAGCTAACTGCCGATAGGCTGCTGAGTTCAGTACAAATGTTTTCACCTAAGCGCAATGTTAATAAATGAGCCCTAATGTCTCTTATTTAGTCTTCTTTTAAGGAATAACTAAATACAAAAAAATCTAAGTACTGTTTGATGTATTAGGTTCAAATGCCATGTTGAGTCTTAAATAAATTAATTTTGTTGCAACATTTAATTTCCATTTATCCCCTAAAGCAAATATATTAACATCTCAGAGTCTGAACCATTCAGATTTGCATACTGACTGGTGGCTGAGTTCACCTCCTATACTAACTGCAAATTATTTAGAGTTGGATATAAGTCCAAATCTCAGGTGTAAAATTCCAACTTGAATTATGCATCGACAGGAAAACAATCATCATCATCATCAGTTATTTATATAGCGCCACTAATTCCACAGCGCTGTACAGAGAACTCATTCACAACGGTCCCTGTTCCATTGGAGCTTACAGTCTAAATTCCCTAACACACACACACTGACAGAGAGAGCCTACGGTAAATTTGATAGCAGCCAATTAACCTACTAGTATGTTTTTAGAGTGTGGGAGGAAACCAGAGCACCCGGAGGAAACCCACGTAAACATGGGGACAACATACAAACTCCACACAGATAAGACCATGGTCGGGAATTGAACTCATGGCCACAATGCTGTGAGGCAGAAGTGCTAACCACTGAGCCACCATGCTGCCACACTGTGGAATTTTGAGTGTAGCGTAAACTCTACACAACAATAGTTAAACCGTCTACTGCTATGTCACTGTAAAATAAACCACAGGACAATATTCTCTTGGTTCTAGCTGCCCCTGCACCAGGTGAACACACACTGAGGTAGGGCAGGAGAGAACACAGGATGGTGGTTACCTTGCAAATTACCCACTGCCACACAATAGAGTTCAATAGCTTATTTCCTCTCTGATTACTTTTCTATGAAGTATCATAAAACTATTTTATTTATTTCTACTGGTACCTGTAATGATACCCCATTTTACCCATTGTACAGTACACCCATCGTCTGTATCCTCCGCAGCAAAAAGAAGGACAGATCTTTGTACTATAGAAGGTTGTGATTCCCATCTGCTAATTAATTAGTATTTATATTATTTTTCTATTTGTGGCGTTTTCAAACCCAAACTGAGCCGGTTTATTTTGACTCCGATTTTCTTTTGGTCAAGCTTTGAAATCATTGGACCGCTCACCTCTACTGGTCTAAATGATTCCTCAGGCTAATTGGGATACTTATCGCTGTAAAGTATTTCTAAACGCTATTCCAAGTGTCAGTTAGATTAGGATGGTTCAGGATGAATTACTAACTAAAGCCATTTACAACAGTCCTTTAGGTTCCTCATCCACAGGATATTTAGATCACGAGCATTTGTGCAGACACATAACATCCAGCTACTGTTCCTGCTTTGTTTGGGCTCCTTAGTGTTGGATAATATTACCCACAAATCTATTCCCTCTACGGAACGTCTCATTTGCATATTGTGCTAGTACATACATTAAGAAGAAATAAAAAGTGTAGGGCAGTTATTAAAGAGAGCATTACACCAACATAGATACCTCCTTTTAGCACCATATTGAAATCCAAATTATTGCAAGCTGTGTAATGTATCTTGGAGAAATGATCCTAGTTACTTCTGATACGCAGGATTTTTTTGTATTCTCAACACTTTTCATTTAAAAAGTTATTAAAATGATTGTATTATCTGAATATTTATAGATGCATTCCACTGATTTTTTAAATCATCAAATCCTTTTCATTTGTCTGCCGGCACAGAGCAATATTCTAACCAACTCCTAAATTCCTAGAATTATTACACAGTACACAGAAGGGCCTGTATTAATAATGTATGCATTTTGTATAAATCATTATGGCGAAATCACATGTCTGGATCACCCTCAAGTTTTAAAAAGACAAAGGTCACGTGACATAAAGTTTGTTCAGAACGTAAAATCCAAACTATACTGGAATCTATCCCCACTTATCCCGTTACACTGGTTGCATCAGGAATCTGAATTCTAGGAAAATAAGCATCGTTTTGAAAAATGTTACGTGAAAAACTAAACTATTTTAAATAAAACTGGGACACATGGGAGTCTTCCTCAAACCTCTGTACTCAACTTTGAGACAGATATAGGTGTAGATTTGTCACAACTTCTAAAAAGGAAAAGTGGAGGTGTTGCCCATAGAAACTAATCAGTGTGTCTGACTAATGTTAAGCCCTCTAGCAAGCCCAAAAAACCTAATCGAGGAATAAATGGTAATTCTTTATGCCAAATCCTTTTCAAGATGTTCCAGAACTGTAAATGTGTCTGCACTCCAATGAAAGGTATCCTCCTCTCCATGGCATTTCTCTCAGTTGGGAGATGGTGTCCTACTTATTTTAAATCATCTCCAAGCTGTACAATAACCCTATGTCAACATTTTAGTTGAGTTAATACATTACAGACATATATCTTGTGTTGTTTTGGTAACTTTGCCCCTTTCTGCCAATCTACGTCACGTACAAAGTCAATGTCATCCTCTTATCGGGGTTAGACTTAACCCCAAAAATATTTATTGACCCCCCCTCATCAATTTTATTAGGGAACTGTGATACTTTGAACCACCTGGGATTAAGTCTATCACTTTTATCTGCTTTGACCCCACCCACGTACCTTTAAGCACTTTTGATGAGCACTGAGAGTGCTCGATCACGACACGAAGGCCGTATCCATTGTTGAAAGGGAGCTAGGCATTATTTAATGAAATGATAAGGTCCTAGAGGTGGTGTGTGTCTAAATGTTTAAGAAGTTGAGTGCCCATCGTAAGGTCTAGTACTGCCCTGTGAGTTCTGTTGGGTGCTTTATTGGAGAACCAATCTAACTGGTCATCAAATGTAAAGTAAGTCACCTATAATGATAACAGACAAAGGGGGTAAGATGTGCAAGAGAGAATAATGGTTACTGACTATAGTCACAGTATAAGATACCATTGAGCAGCCCGTATCCACGGTCTCTGACACAGCTTGTGTACAGTCACCAGAGAGTTACACCAGGTGGTCTAAGGATTGCAAGATGTCTCCACCTTACTCACAATGGGGATGGTCTGTGGCAGTCCATGTCAGGTGGTCTGTAGCAGTCCATGTCAGGTGGTCTGTGGCAGTCCATGTCAGGTGGTCTCTGGCAGTCCATGTCAGATGGTCTGTGGCAGTCCATGTCAGGTGGTCTGTGGCAGTCCATGTCAGGTGGTCTCTGGCAGTCCATGTCAGGTGGTCTCTGGCAGTCCATGTCAGATGGTCCGTGGCAGTCCATATCAGGAGGTCTGTGGCAGTCCATGTCAGGTAGCTGCTGATGGAGATTCTGAATTTCTTGCATCCCTTAAATCCAAAGGTTCCTTGGGGTGCATAACAAAATTCATCTTCCCTTTATGAATGACTGTGACGAAATGTAGTATATCTAATGACTGATTGTTTTTTTCTGTTGGATTTATGTATAACACTGTGAATATTTTATGTAACCTTTCAAAGTGTATTTCGTTAACTGACCTGAGTCTGACCTAGGCAAGTGTCAATGGTCTTGTGAAAGTAGCCAGGCCCAGAGACAGATAAAATCTATGAGTAGTTTGTGTATGCAGAGGAGTTAGACTTAGCCAGGCTGAACGAGCAGAGGTGAGTACTCAGGTCATGTGAAAATGCCAGGTCTCAGGACATCCATAATGTACTTTGAAAGCCCTGTTTCATTTTGGGCATCCATCTAACTTAGGTGAAAATTTCTAAGGTGTGGGGGGGTGAAGAGCCAAAAAGAAATGGTTTAAAAATCCCTTGTATCAGTAGTACAGTGTTCATTTCTTTGAAGGTGTCTATCACGACTGAAATGTGCCATTCTTCTCAATATGTACTCCTCACACGCCAATTCCTGAACTTGTAAGTAGGGACTCTGGTTTTATTTCCTATTTTATTTTCTGAAACTCTTTTGTTCATCATATTGTATATCTTTGTTATTAATTTTTTGTAAATAAGCCTTGGAAACATTTTTCAGATTAAATAAACATAATCTAGTGTGTTCGCCTTGATTCTCTGTGAATTTACGGAGCCCAGGGAGGCTCATGCTACATGTGTATGTGATTTAAATGTGAAACTTTAATAAGTGGCTCTGGTGAACTTTAAGTATAAATCCTTCATGGTGGCAGAAAAGGTGTATTTATTGTTAATTAACTAAAGTAACACCAGTCATGACCAGCTGTTCAGATTGCTCTATATGAGACAGGCTGGGGGGTTTGTGACAATGACCCACAGCTTACTTGGGTTTAAGGGAGTATACTTGGTTCCTAGGATTCATATGTGACGCTCTCTGTCTGTGAAGAGGCATCTCTGTCTCTGGGGCTCTATATAGAGGATATATGTCAATGGCATTGCCCTAATGGCCTTCTTTCCTGACCAGTGATAATAGCCTTTCTTTATCAATGTAAGTAAAAATGTAGCTGTAATAGGGTGGGCTAGAGCCTCCATTGGTGGTGCATTACCAGTGATGCCCATTCAGCAGCAAATATCGGGGTAAATAGGTCTCCTCCAGCAGCACCCAGTACCAATTTCTCCAAAAAATCTCTCTGTATTGATATTTTTCACACTTCAGGGTTAATCCCACAAAAGACAAATTCAGCCTTACCAACTTGCTCTCCGGGGGCCTGGTCGATCTGCATACTTAAGTCCAATTGCGTGGCCTATCTTGCATTCCAAAGCTCTGCGCATGCTCCAGAACGGGATTTAGGCCAGTGAACGCAATTGTGTGTAAATTCATAATCGAACGCAAATGACACAAATTGAAGGGTGGAACAGGGGTGGGAAGGGGTGGACTAACATAGGCAATGTACAGGAAGGACGTGCCGAGGGTGTGCTAACGCAGATGTAGGCAATTCAAGTTCAGGGCATCTTGTACGTACGTGTTTTATAGCCGTATCACCTACGTACGTGTTTTATAGCCGTATCACCTGCACCAGCTACAGGGCAGGTTGTAAGTGCCGACTGATAGTGAGGACTACAGTTATGCACAGAACATGTGTTTGCAAGTAAGTGAAACTGTAAAAAAACTCATTATTGGTACAGTACGCATTGAGAACATCCTGATTTATATATTTCATGTAAAAAAATAATAATAATGGAAAACAAATTTGTTTACTAATGACTATAGCATTAAGAGTTGTAAACAAATGGATACAACATAATATATCAGAGCGATCCTGTAGAACAGAGATAGACAGCAGGTGTAGAGGAGTACACACACACAGATGACAATAACTAGCAGGCGGGATTGGCAGAACCAAATACACTAACCCCTGACACCGGACTTCACCAGGGATTCCCGCAAAGAGATATGGACTTCACCCAGTGAGGACCCAGGTCGCGGCTCAGTGTAGTTGGTTCCCACCATGAAAGCAGCAGAGTACTAAGCTGCTATGAGGACTCTGCTGAAAACACCGCAGATGGAAATGCGGATACAGGAGTGCTGCTGTCGGGGAGACTGGACACAGGAGTTGAAGAAACATGAACAGCTGCTGTACTTCCTAGTATAGTCCTGGAGCAGGAGTATGGATGTTGGACACAATTGATACTCAGGTACTGAGGAGAGCACTGAGCAGGTTCTTATGGTAGCTGGTTGATTGGTGTTTCCCCACATGTGTCATCAGTACTGGAGGTTAGTGGTAACACCTGAGAGAGGTGTGATGTCATCTCTAGTCTGAGGCTGAGCCCAGCTGGGTTCTGGAAAGGATTCTAAAACAGTAATGTGAGTCTATAATGGTTGTCTCTTGGTTGCATCTTATGGACTAATGGAACTGTGGTTAGTGACAACTAGTGTTGTGCTATTTTTATACAGGTCTATTGACTGTCACACTTGAGCTCTGGTTGGAGGTGGCATCGCTGCTCGTACTGGTCATGTTTACACTTCTGTCAAGCCTCTGACTCACGCCTACTCTAATATGCTCATACATGAACAATGTCACCACAAGGCCACCGACACCGCACGTCGGACATATTGATTGATTTCTTTTTCTCTCAAAATTAACCTATTGATGTTCTTAAGCAAGCAACAGCAATGTGATTATATTTGAAGTAAGCGGATATCAGACGTGATATTTGTTGTGTCAGATTGCGTCTATACTGTTAGAAAATGACTAAAACTTTACTTTAGAAACCAGTTGACTGGCTTCATTTGGTTTTTACCAGGGTAAATGTCTGATTTGAAATGTTTCATTTTTCCACAATTTAGATTTCTAAATTATCTAGATTATCAGATTTCAGCAGAATAGGCCAAGCAAATGCCATATCTCATCGGTGCCCCAGGTTTATCTTTCAGAAATTGGGTATCCCTAGAAATGGCTAAATGGGTGTATAGTTTATGTCAGGCACCGTCCCCGCACGTATGCTCAGTGCCAGGGACAGACGTCTTCCTCTCTCACTGCCTCGACAAATTCTGGACCAGTTCTAATTTGTAAGCATCTGTACCTGTGTTTGGAGCAGAGAATTAGAAGTACAGAGCAGAGTACAGGTTAATGTAATGTGGGTAACACACTGCAATATCAGCAATGTTATCTGTTAGTTGGGCCGATATCACAGCCTGTTGGTCCGAAGAGGACCTCGATGCTCCATAATAAAGTGATTGCAACCAGGTATACAGACCATGTAGATAAGTATGGTCGGAAAATGACTGCTATCATACTTGCGTGCGCAGTAAGATGATTGAGTTATGCCTGAAGTCATCCGGCAAGGTAGGCCCATTTGAGGCCAGTAGAACAGCTCCCATTCCACAACACAGCTTTACGCAGATATACGGTAGATATCTCAACATTTCTGATCAGTCAACCTCCTGGCCAAAAAGTTGCAGTGGTCCTCTTCTTGCTTATATTCCCTGCCACTTGGCCCAAAAGCTCCCTACCGACTTGGTAGGGATGTGAACCCCAGTCTCCCTGCTCCAGCAGGATCACCAAGTCAACAGACCCACAAGGAACTCTGGATGAAGCAGAGGTTCTCGGTAGTCAGGCAGACAGAAAGGATGCATACTACTGAGGCGTCAAGATGACAGGACTTGGAGCAGCAATTATGAGATAGCTGTTGAGAAACATGATCCTACACCAAGCTAAAGAAATCCTAGAACATCCTAAAGTCTTCCCTGCAGGCCTTTCTAAAGGGTCCACATTTCCTACACTAGAAATCCCTCACTGCAGGCTTATCCACAGATCAACAATGCTGGGATTGGCTGGGAGGTGTTGGTGAAATGGAGATGGGCAGAGACCACGATTCTCTCCATGTGCAGCCCTCCCCTGATCTGAACTGGATAATGAATCCCTGTTGATGAAGGGCAACTCCTTCATTTAACCTCTTACAAACATTTGCAATGTTGAAGGGGCTGAGGGAGCTGCTCACTTCCTGAGGATGTGATGAGAAGTGGAGGGAGTCCAGGATATAGTGAATTCACCATTTGGTATTACAATGTGAGTTAATCCACCTGGCTCTTTTTAAGAACATAGGTGGTTTCAGTCCATGTAAAGTCCAGTTGAACAAAAGTTCTTAAAATCCACATCCCCAAATACGAAGAAACATCCTTAATTAACGAGGAACATAATTATATCCACAGGATCCAGTAAAGTTGATGTAAAGACAGCAGGGCAGAATGTTTGCTGTAGTCCGTGCTGTCACAGCGATATCACAACTGTTTAAATAAAGTTTAGTATATTTGAATCCAGCTGCTCCTGTGTGTTTCCATGTCTGCTCTATTGTCCAATCTACTACCGATTTTCGACAGCAGCTTTAATTGGTTGTAGCAAAACCATATACTGCTAGGGGAATAGCCAGAGCGCTGTGGAACTCTTGTCCCAAGGATTGGGATGGGTCATTTTTTGGGCCCAAACGTAAAGCTATCTAGCTGGGAAGGACAAAACAAAGTTCTCGACTACTTGCTCTATCTGCACAGTGGGAATCATATTGTTAACTGAACCAGCATCTTCAGAACTTCAATAACTGCAAGATAATAAGTTCTCCAACTTATCCTGAAAACATAGAAAACAAGATTTAAGCCCACATACCTTCATGTACTATAATAGAGATTATTTATGACCAAACCATGTGGTTTTTAAATGTGTGCATATATTGAATATATTTGCTAGAAAGTTCCTCAAAAAACCCAATCTCGACCCCACCTCTCTTGCTAACTATCGCCCTATCTCACTACTCCCCTATGCCTCCAAATTACTCGAGCGGATTGTCTGCAGCCGCCTCGCCAGACAACTCTCCGACTATTCCCTCCTTGACCCTCTCCAATCTGGCTACCGTCCCCTCCACTCCACTGAAACTGCCCTGGCCAAGGTTACTAATGATCTCCTATCGGCCAAGTCCAAGGGTCACTTCTCCCTACTTATTCTCCTTGACCTCTCCGCAGCCTTTGACACCATGGACCACCCCCTCCTGCTGCAAACCCTTCTGTCTCTTGGCTTCTCTGGTTCTGTTCTGCTCCTTCTCTGTATCCACGTCTGGTTCTTCCTCCTCCCCCTACCCTCTCCCTGTAGGAGTCCCGCAGGGCTCTGTTCTCGGCCCTTTACTCTTCTCGCTCTATACTTCCTCACTTGGTGCTCTCATCTCCTCCTTTGGTCTTCAGTATCACCTGTATGCTGATGACATTCAACTCTACATCTCTTCTCCTGATCTTTCCTCCACCCTCCTCTCTCGGTTATCTGACTGCCTCTCCGCCATCTCCTCCTGGATGTCTGCGCGTTTTCTTAAAATCAATATCTCCAAAACTGAACTCATTGTCTTTCCTCCGCCCAGACTCCCATCCCATCACAACCTCTCTATTGTCGTAAACAACACCACCATCTCCTCTGTCAACCAACTCCGCTGCCTAGGCGTCACCCTTGACTCCTCTCTCTCTTTTGCCCCCCACATTCTTTCCCTTGCCCAGTCCTGTCGCTTCCAACTACGCAACATTGCCCGCATCCGTCCCTACCTCTCTCAGGATGCCACCAAAACCATCATCCACGCACTCATCTCCCGCCTGGATTATTGCAACCTTCTCCTCACTGGCCTCCCCCACTCCCATCTCTCCCCCCTCCGCTCTATACTCAACGCGGCTGCAAGACTCATCTTCCTCTCACGCCGCTCCTCCTCTGCCTCCCCTCTCTGCCTCGCCCTACACTGGCTTCCCTTCCCCTATAGAATCCTCTTCAAACTCCTCACCACCACATACAAGGCTCTCTCCCACTCTACTGCCCCCTACATCTCTAACCTCCTCTCCATACACACTCCTGCCTGCTCCCTGCGCTCAGCCAATGATCGCCGCCTCTCCTCCTCTCTTATCACTTCTTCACACTCCAGAATCCAAGACTTTTGCCGTGCAGCCCCCCTTCACTGGAACGACCTCCCTCGCTCCATCCGTCTCTCTCCTACTCTGTGCTGCTTCAAACGTGCACTGAAAACTCACCTCTTTCGCAAAGCCTACCAACCATCTACTTAACCACCTCACCTCCTCCACTCGCTCTCCCTTCTCTCTTCTGGCTCCCCTTGTGCCTGGTTCTGTCTACCCTCCTTTAGGATGTAAGCTCACATGAGCAGGGCCCTCTTCCCTCCTGTCTCCTCACCTGTTCTTCTGCTCCATGCTTATTGCAGCAGCCTGCCTGGAGTTTCTGAAGTATTGGTATTTTTGTTTATTGTTCTGTACTGTTTCACCCTGTATAGTCTACTGTTTGTACTGTGTACGGCGCTGCGGAAATCTTGTGGCACCTAACAAATAAATGATAATAATAATAATAATAATAATAATAAAAAAACATAACGCTAAAACTATTGAAAAGCAAATACCATGAGTAGAACCTGACCTTACCAAGCCACAGGAACAGACTTGAAGATGTCAAACCCTGTAGTTCTGTCTCAACTACAAAGAAATAAACTAAACAGATATACAGGAAGGTGCTGGAAAATGTCCATGATAAACAGCAGCAATTACGGAGAGGACGACGACGGGCAGAGCGATATTTACAATTCACTTATCTAAATATCACAACGCCTGAGTCACCTCCAAATATATGCACATTTAAAAACATGATTGACGTGAATGAAGATGACCCAGCAACCCCTCGAGAGACATGAGACAGAGTGGGTCAGACCAGTCATAAAACATCCCAGTGCTTTGGGGGGGGGGGGCTCTGGAATTAATTTCACTGGTGGAATAAATTGGGACAGATTACTGACATGAAGGAGTTACAGGTTGGATGTAAGAAGAGCTGCATTTGACACCTTAATCTTCCTTCACCAGTGCAACATAAAGTCACATCACTACTATGTTCAGTTGTTGTTTAGATGCTCGGATTGGCTACATGTTGGCCTGCCCCCCGCCGCAAATCATCACAAGCCTCCTGATTGGCTTCTTGCACCGTAGATTGCTGTGCCGATTATAGGTGCTGCCACTCTGCCTGTGTCTTGTGCTGCCTGCCAGGGTCTCAGGATAAGCCTCTACTAATACATACCCAAGACCTGGGGCAACCCAAGTACCGGTGAGCACCAATCGCTCTAAGGGGAAGGGGTGAAGACCACAGCTAGCCTGGATCTAGACATTTGTTCCAGGAATTTGACGTCTGGCACCACACTGGCAGTTAGGGCATACTGTGGAATTAGAAGAAGACTCACATTAAAGAAACTAATATTGTCTGTCTCCCCAAATCAGGCAGCCCATGCAATGTCCCAACAGGCTGCATACTTCCACATGATCCTTTCTATGACTCTTTGTGGCTTATTTAAAGCTGCAATCCCATGAACAAATGTGTGTTTTTTTCAACATAAATCACTCTGTTTGAGACTTTGAAGACACAGACGTTTGTTCTTACTTCCTTACTTGTTTTCTTCGAGTTGCTGTTAGGAACCCCTCCAGCCAGCCAGCTCTGAAGTCAGGTGTTCACTGGAGCCCCTGGTGGTGGGGACAGACTTGGCCACAGACAGCAGAGGGTCGTGAGATGAGCACTGACTGGGGAGTACCCAGCTATAGAGAGTAGAAGCAAATGGCAGAATGAAATCCAGGCAAGGATCGAGGGCCAGCAGCAAACAACGAATTCCAAAGAACAAGCCGAGGTCAGAGGTCACAGGCAATACAACAGGGTCCAAAAACAAGCCAGGGGTCATACACGGGAGGTCAGGTCTAGCAAAAGCAATCAAGGAGCAGAAACAGGAACAGGGAGCCTAGCTACACTGGGAGCTATAACTGGCAGTGAGGCCTTAAGTAGTGAGTGGAGTCAATAGGAGTGAGTGCCAGAGAGACCCCTCCCTATAGCACTAAGGCCCAATAATAGGCAATGCAAAAATAGAGAGCACAAAATCTATTCTAATCAGAGCCTGATTAGGCAACTATAATTTGACATGACTCTATACAGCACTTCATAATAAATAATATAAAGTGTTACCTTTTCTGCTTGCATGCGCCCGGCTGTAAGACCGCTGGCCGGTTGCTGCGGCAGTAGAGTTAGAGCGTCCCGGATGTTGCCCAGGCAACTGGGACATAGGAGGCGGAGACGTCATGGAGACAGCCGGGACGCCTGGGACCGCTGGAAGTGAGTCGCGGCGGCCCTTCAGGGAGCCGCGGTTCATAACAGTTGCTTTTAATGACATACGGTTTGAGAAATGTCATGTAACTACTATGGCAACCACAGTCACATAACATACGAAGAAGCGAGCAGAGAGGCTCTTTTCTTACCATACTCGTTCTCAGCCTCCTCCCTCCTATCTCTGCCATCATATACATGCAGGTAGGGATCTGACACAGAGATCCTGTGACCCAGTCCTCAAGAACGAGCTTGAGTGTTGAAATGCAAATGCCTTGTGGTGGCAACCTTATTAATATTCCATAGATAGAGATTTCACCATCTATGGGATATTAGGGGAAGCCATCAAAGAAAAATAACTTCAGCTCTACATTAAGCAGTTATAGAACTTTCTGTTGAAGATAAAGTCTATGTGAGATTGTAGCTTTAATTCACAATTCAAGTAGTCCTGGTCCAGCGACCATGGACTTTAGGTCAAACCAATCTCAAAACTATAAAAATGTATTTTTTTGTTTGACCCCCATGGGGTGTATTGTTTAACTGCTAAGCTGTTAATTTACAATTAAAACTTCAAATTCTAAGTTTGAGTTAGAAGTTTGCGTTACCAACTTGCGTTGCCTCTATGATTCTGTTCATCTTTTAGATGGACGTGTCTCATGCTTAATTTTTCTCCCTAATCTAATATTTTAAATTTGCATTTAATTATATATTCTGATATTCTATCTCTAATCTTCTTATTCAGTTTCTAATCTTTTTGTCCGTGAAACAGAAGATTTGTAAATGATTCATTTGTTATTTATTATGGTTGTGATACAGCATTTTCTCTGATCAGATTCACTACAGACTAACTATGGACAGATAGCTCTAGTACAAAAATTATAATTAACGCGTTAGAGCTAGAAAAAGGAGCAGGGCTGTGAATGCTAAAAGTCACTTGATTATTATTGTCTGGAATCTGTTTTAGACAAGTAGATACGTTAAGAAAAACATTGCCAAGTGCTGTATTTCCACCAAAAGGCAACAGAAATATTAAAATCGAATTGCAAATTAACCTAAAATTAATTGGCATATGGGAGTAATATAAATCAAAGAGTTTTTGAACATATATCACCAAGCAATGCAACGTTCTTTTGATTGATGTTGTGTCAATGACTGAAACCTGAAAATGCTTAGTAGATACTTACACCTATAAAGGGTTTTATGGGCAGATTACTGTAGTGTTGTATCGTGATGTAGTGCTGTTGCTGTTGCTGTCTATGGCACAGACAGCAATTATTCCGTTACTAAAAATATGCTTTTGCTTTGATTTGAGCTTCTCCTAGGCCAGTTATTCAGTAGAATTTTCGGGAAACCGAGCCCGCCCATCTCTACTATATTTACTAAGGTTCGCTGCAAGTGAACACAAAGGGGCTAATTGGAGCCCTCCATTGACACCTCCCCGACTGCATCTGCAAGCACTAATTACACACGGCAGGCCTACTTCATTAAGGCACGTAAAATTAACGTAAGTTTAGTTATTTTTCCAACGCACATAAATCAGGCATAGGCGTGTCTGTATTCAACAGGGTGTGGATGTAAAGATACGTCTCTTGTTGAATGCAGGTCAAGGTCCTCTCTGCTCTAACAGACAAGATGCTGTATGATGCGTACAATACATAAGTGGAATATAAAGTCACAAAAGAATGCACAGAAAAAAATTCAGCTAATATCACCTGTTAATAATAAAGTCATTAATGGCAAAACATTAAAAAGCAAAACAAGTTTGTTTTTTTCTCTTTCTAGAAAATACATTTAATTTTATTAATGTCTAATGAACATAAAATGCTTTTTTAACAGTTGCTTCTAAATTGCAAACACATGTTCTAGCTGCACACACAGCCGTCATCACTAGTAATCGGCACTTACACCAGACCTCTAGCTGGTGCAAGTGGTACGACAAATAAACATGTACCCTTGAGATGCCCGTTCTACCCCTGAAACCGAAAGCTGTCAGAAGCGTTCTTTACTCTTGAAGGTGAATTGGATACACTTGCGTTCTATAGCCAATTGTTGGTTTCTGGTCATGCGCAATGCAATTTAATGCATAAGACGGCACGTACCAGCATTTGTATTCCTTAATGGATCAGGCCCTGCACGTCAAGCACGATTGGGTAGCCTAACAATGGTCTCCTCTTTCACTTAGAGACCATGGTGATTTTCCTTAAGAAAATTACTTCATCCAATATTAGAGATTTTTAAAGTGAATGACAAGTGTTGTATTCTGCAGGAAGTGCACCTACAGTCATGGTCAAAAGTTTTGAGAATGACACAAGTATTGGTTTTCACAAAGTTTGCTGCTTCAGTGTTTTTAGACCTTTTTGTCAGATGTTGCTATGGAATACTGAAGTAACATTACAAGCATTTCATAAGTGGCAAAGGCTTTTATTGACAATTACATTAAGTTTATGCAAAGAGTTAATATTTGCAGTGTTGACACTTATTTTTGAAGACCTCTGCAATTCGCCCTGGCATGCTGTCAATCAACTTCTGGGCCACATACTGACTGATGGACGCCCATTCTTGCCTAATCAATGCTTGGAGTTTGTCAGAATTTGTGGCTTTTTGTTTGTCCACCCGGCTCTTGAAGATTGACCACAAGTTCTCAATGGGATTAAGTTCTGGGGAGTTTCCTGGCCATGAACCCAAAATTTCGATGCTTTGGTCCCCGAGCTACTTAGTTATTGCCTTTGCCTTATGGCAAGGTGCTCCATCATGCTACAAAAAGCATTGTTCGTCACCAAACTGTTCTTGAATCATTGGAAGAAGTTGTTCTTGGAGAATGTTTTGGTACCAATCTTTATTCATGGCTGTGTTCTTAGGCAAAATTGTGAGTGAGCCCACTCCCTTGGATAAGAAGCAACCCCACACATGAATGGTCTCAGGATGCTTTACTGTTGGCATGACACAGGACTGATGGTAGCGCTCACCTTTCCTTCTCCGGACAAGCGTTTTTCCAGATGCCCCAAACAATCTGAAAGGGGATTCATTAGAGAAAATGACTTTACTCCAATTCTCTGCAGTCCAATCCCTGTACCTTTTGCAGAATAAAAGTCTGTCCCTGATGTTTTTCCTGGAGAGAAGTTGTTTCTTTGCTGGCCTTCTAGACACCAAGCCATCCTCTAAAAGTCTTTGCCTCACTGTGCGTGCAGATGCACTCACACCTGTCTGCTGCCATTCATGAGCAAGCTCTGCACTGGTGGTGCTCCGATCCCACAGCTGAATCAACTTAGGAGACAGTCCTGGCACTTGCTGGACGATCTTGGGCACCATAAAGCCTTCTTCACAGCTATTGAACCTCTCTCCTTGAAGTTCTTGATGATCCAATAAATAGTTGATTTAGGTGCAGTTTTACTAGCAGCAATACCCTTGTCTGTGTAGCCCTTTTTGTGCAAAACAATGATGGCTGCACGTGTTTCCTTGCAGGTGACCATGGTTAACAGAGAAAGAACAATGATTTCAATGATTCAGCATTACAGAGTGATCTCCAGCCTTGTCTTCATCAACACTCTCACCTGTGTTAACGAGAAAACCACTGACCTGATGTCAGCTGGTCCTTTTGTGGCAGGGCTGAAATGCAGTGGAAATTATGTTTTTGGGATAAAGTTTATTGTCCTGGCAAAGAGGGACTTTAATTGCAATTCATCTGATCACTCTTCATGACATTCTGGAGTATATGCAAATTGGCATCATAAAAACTGAGGCAGCAGACTTTGTGAAAAATAATATTTGTGTCATTCTCAAAACTTTTGAACATGACTGTACGTCAGACACAGGAGACATCTCAGTGGATTTAGAGCTAATTCATTCCTTTATAATATTCTTCGTCTCCAAGTTATGAGTGTATGGGAAACAGACCATGTGGCAAAATGATAAATGCAATATTATATACAGTGTTCCATTTCCCAAAGTGTATTGTGTGGGGTTCAGGGATATCTGAGCACACTAGATTTTCTTCTATGGCTTATGTGTAGGAAAACCTCTATAGACATGTTCATAAATCACAATTTAAAAGTCGCTATTAATCTCTGGTGCTCCAAATCAAAAAGCCTTTTTTAACGCTGTGTTCCTGAATAGACCAGCACAATATGTTTCCTTTGTCTCTAAAGAGTGCAATCATTGATCATCAAAATGATTGGGAATGCAGGGGAGAGAGGTGTGTGGGGGGGGGGGGGGGGGGGGGGTCAGTCAGTTTTTAGAAAACACATTACCTCTTACATCTTTTGGTGTTTGTCTAATAATCCCGGGGACTATTTGCTCCAAAAACAGATTAAAAGCCAAATCAGATGAACTCATACAAGAGCAAACAGGCTCTCAAAGGAACATATGAATATTTTACACTGAGACGCTCAAGATCGTGGGGCAGAGCAAACGTCTCCAATGACGTGTGTATGGTCCCAGAGCAGCATTATTGTGCTAGTCAAGATCAGCCACACTCTGAAAGTACAGGTAGAAAGATTACCCACACTTTACATGGCAATGGAGAATACATTTTAACGTACTTTCCATGTACACATGCATGCACCAAGACAGATCTTTGAATGCAACTTGTAAAACCAGGTTGGGTACATGCTCCCCGGACACTCTAGGTGGCGCTCCTCCTTTCTGTTGGCACTGCCCCATCTCCTCCCCACTTCTTACCTTGTGTGGTGTATGGGCGGAGCTACATATTCTCCCTGTGTTTGCGTGGGTTTCCTCCGGGTGCTCCGGTCTCCTCCCACACTCCAAAAACATACTGATAGGTTAATTGGCTGCTGACAAATTGACCCTAGTCTGTGTGTGTGTGTTAGTGAATTTAGACTGTAAGCCCCAATCTTGCAGGCACTGATGTGAGTGAGTTCTCTGTACAGCGCTGTGGAATTAGTGGCGCTATATAAATAAATGGTGATGATGATGATGGTTTTAAAACCACACCCAAAAAGCCTTAAATAGGCTGGATCCAGAGCAGCCATGAAGAGTATATACCTCCCAACTTTCCCACCAAGGGACAAAATTGTAAGCGGGCAGCACAGTTCGAACCATCAGTGGGACCACCTATATCAGGACAGTAGGAAGGTACGGATTGGGGGATTTTCTTAACCCTCAAGGACCCATTTCTGTTGGAGAGCCTGTTTGGGACATCTAACAAGGAGAGATGCAGAAGTAAGAGGCAGCTCACTCTAAGCTGAGGTAAGTGACCGCTGGGAATATCACGGGCCTCTTATTGCGTACAACGTCACAATACATAGAACTGTATATGGCGAGCATAGGGAATGTGTGCATAATATTTATTTCTCACTACTTTTGCCATACTCTACGTGCTATCAATATTTACTATTGCACAATATTAAAGCAGAGCACATGAACTATATAAATATTAACATGCCCAGGGACGGTGCAAGGTCTCTAGGTTGGCTAGGCAAAGTTCCAGCCTACCCCCCCCCCCCCCCCCCCCCCCCCGCTCCTGCGAGGCTCTCACACAATTTGTTTTTTGTAAATTAATGAATAGGAATTCTACATTTATTATTAGTTGTAACGGCCTTACCTGGTTTTGTTCGGATCACCTGCCAATCACACCCTTTCTTCAGCAACAATCTGTCCACGCCGCTTGAGTCTAGTGGAGAAAGGGCAACAATATTCATTCAATACATAATTTTTCTCCCGCATAGTTTGCTAATCAAATATAGAGCATGAGGTGCCAATAAAATAGTCAGTTTCTCCACTATAGTTTTAAAATGAAACAGCATAAAGTGCCAAATAATAGTCATTTTTCTCCCGCATAGTTTGCAAATCAAATATAGAGTATGACGTGGCAAATAGTCATTTTATACCGTAGAAAAATGACTATTTGCCTCTTCATGCTCTATATTTAAACTATGGTGGAGAAAATTATTATTTTATTGGCACCTCATGCTCTATATTTGACTTGCAAATTGCAAGTCAAATATAGAGCATGAGGTGCCAAATAATAATCACCCCCCCCCCCCCATTTATTTATTTTAAATAACAATAATAAAAAAAAAATTAAGTTGTATTTAATTACTGTTGTTTCTTCTAAAGACTGGTCAGTAGATGCAGGGGGCTCTTTAATCTTCTTCTCTCTTCTCCAATGGCTGACCAAACGCTCCTCGGCTTCTTCACACAGAGGAGGGGAGGGGGAGCGCATGCTGGAAGGGGAGGGGGCGACGGGAAATAACTTTACTCACACTGTCAGTGACAGACAGTGTGAGAACATGGGCAGGGCCAGCACATTGCTGGAGGGAGGCGCCGCCGAATTGCGAGATTATCACATGATCTGACGTCAGTGATCATGTGTGAGTGCGGCGGGCGGCCCGGGCGCATCGAGTTAAGAAGAGGACGCCCACTACAAAACAGCAGGCGCCACTCCGCCGCTGCACCTCTGTCCCAAACCGCTGACTAGATTAGAAAATCTAGTCAGCAGCGCCCTGCAGGTCCCGGCGCCCTAGGCAACTGCCTAAGACTGGCTAATGGAAGCGCTGGGCCTGAACATGCCACACAAGCCAAGTGTTCATTATCTCACTGTGCTGGGCTTTGTGTTATACCGAAGGGAATATTTACTAAACTGCGGGTTTGAAAAATTGAAGGTGTTGCCTATAGCAACCAATCAGGTTCTAGTTATCATTTATTTAGTACATTCTACAAAATGACAGCTAGAATCTGATTGGTTGCTATAGGCAACACCTTTAATTTTTCAAACCAGCTGTTTAGTAAATATGCCACCATATCTTTGTTTTATGTACCACAAAAATGTTCATTTTTTCCCATAGTAGGCTGCCCGTTGCTGAGTTATTATTATGCAGGGCACATGTGCGTCCCTTAAGAGAGATATCTTTGTTTAAAAAATGCACATGCAACCTCAACAAACACTAGAGAAGAAATCATAATAAAAATGTTAATATAATAATAAATATTTGAAATTAATTGCAACATTATATTTAATTTTAAACTCCTTTAAACAATTATATCCGAAGAAGTGTATTGTATTGAAATGGTGACCATAAGATTTCTGCGTGCTAAAAAACAATTTTCTATAATTATTAGCTAAAGTTCTCCTTTTACATGCAAATATTAATGATCTTTGAAGGAAGCCTACAGTGTTTTTGGTCAGTAGCCTCACATTATCCGAGCGGGTAGGTACATCTGTCAGCTCTGTTGTGCCATATGCCCGCAGGTTGTTCTGTGTTTTGCAATGGAAGAACCTGCAGCCAGTTTATATCTACACTACTTTATAGTACAGGTCGTGTTGTGATTGTCTTGTTTTACTTCTGTGCTGTGGTTAGTTAGTGCTGCATTGCTCTTAATGTAACATGTGCAATGAAATAATGGATGCCTGTATATGGTCGTGTGTTGCGGAATTTAAAAGCACTAATTATAGCGGCACAAAGTATAAACCGACCTGCTTATAGTCTGGTGCTTTCTGGATTAAATATATATTTATTTACAAGTTAACCTGTGCATGATACTCATGCATTCTAGTCAAATCAAGCTACTTAAGGTCTTAAAAAGGTTCTTGTCATGCATTTGGGCCTAGCCCAGGCCTCCTCAGGGGAAGAGCGTTACTTCCCGACGCAAGCGGCCTTTTTAATGTGTGTTCATGAGGTAAAATTACCTCACGAAAATGAGTTTGACCCCTCAACTCGTAAATTTAGCCTTTACTACCCCTCCCACGGGGGGAAGGGGGGATGATGGAAGTTAACTGACTTGACTATTCTAATTTTTTTGTCAAATAATGTCAGTATACCAAATTTCAGGTCAATTGGATGACCCCTTTCTGAGAAAATAGTTTTTTCCACACACACACACACTAACGCACGCCTCTACACATGTGTGTTCATGAGGTAAAATTACCTCACGAAAATAAGTTTGAGCCCTACCAAATTTCAGCCCTTTTTGAATTTTTTTTCCCACACACACTAAGAATTTAGTAGGTCAGTGTATAACTCTGCCCAGCAGGTGGCACTGCAACTTGTTTTTTTTTTTCACACACACACAGACAGACAGACGCCACTAAGCATTTATATATTAGATTTTAAAATAGGTTAGAAACTATCTGATTGAGTGCTGGAGATTTGAGTGGACATCTATCAGCTTACTTTGTACAGACAGCAGTCTGAGCTCTCATATCCTACACTCTACAATAGAGAAGGGAATAAAAATGTTCGTAATCATCCTTTTATGAACTGAAAGATATGAATGTCCCCACTTTGCAGCCGAGTGCCATATAAAAAGACTATGGCGCTGTGGCTGCATTAATCTGTGCTACTGTTTTAATTCATAGGTTTAAGTACGTTTGAAGCATATAGGTCATACAATGAGATAACCTTGACACTGGGATGCAGGCTTAAATGTTTTGATCAAAATATGAACCAATATCTCATGTTTCACTTTGCTAGATGCACACAGATATGTAGTGTTAAGGATACGCACTGACAGCAACTGTCTTTTGTTTTGTATACATATATGGCATTTAAATTGGCTACTGACTCTGCTTTTGCTTACTGTTTTGGTCCCTCCCTCCTGACATCATTCTCCAACTAGTCACGACAGAATTCTGAAGCAAAATGCAAAGCAGCCGATATCTACGATACACTATAAGGACAAAAGTATTCGGGCGCTTGACCATTACAACAACAGGGAGTGTAATGACATTGTATTCAAATACATATACTTTAATATGGAGTTGTTCCCTATTTTGAAGTGATAACAGTTTCCCATCTTCTTGGAAGGCTTTCCACAAGATGTTGTAGCGTTTCTGTGGGAATTTGTGCCCATTCATTCTGTAGAGCATTTATGAGGTCAGACACGGATGTTGGACGAGAAGGCCTGGCTCACAATCTCCGTTCCAGTTCATCCCAAAGGTGTTTGATGGGGTTGAGATCAGGGCTCTGTGTCAAGTTCTTTCAGACCTAACTCATCGAACTGTGTCTTTGTAGTCCTTGCTTTGTGCACTGGGGCACAGTCATGTTGGAATAGAAAAGGGCCTTATCCAAACTGATGCTACAAAGTTGGAAGCATAGCACTGTCCAAAATGAGTTGGTATGCTGAAGCATTAAGATTGCCCTTCACTGGAGATAAGGGGCCTAGCCCAAACCCTGAAAAACAGCCCCATACCATTATTCCTTCTCCAACAAACTTCACAGTTGGCATAATGCAGTCAGGCAGATAATGTTCTCTCAGCATCCACCAAACCTCATCTGGCTGCCAAACAGTGAAGCGTGATTCGTCACTCCACAGAACATGTTTCCACTGCTCCACAGTCCAGTGTCATTGTGCTTTACACCACTCCATCCGACGCTTGGCATTGGTCTTGTTGATGTGACCCATTCATGCAGCTGCTCGGCCATGGAAACCCATTCCATTAAGCTTCCACCGCACAGTTTTGGTACTTACATTAATGCCAGTGGAAGTTTGGAACTTCTCAGCTATGTAATCAGCAGAGGATTGGCGACTTTTATGCACCATGCGCCATAGCAGTCGTTGACTCCGCTCTGTGATTTTACGTGGTCTTCTTCTACATGGCTGAGTTGCTGTTGTTCTAAACGCTTCCACTTTCTAATAATATCACTTACAGTTGACCGTGAAATATCCAGCAGGATGAAATTTCACGAACCGTTTTATTGCAGAGGTGGCATCTTATCACAGTACCATGCTGGAAGTCACTTCAGAACAACCAAGTTTGTGTCACAAATGTTTGCAAATTGAGACTGCATGCCTAGGTGCTTGATCTTATACACCTCTGGCAACGAGTCTGATTGAAACACCTCAATTCAATAAATAACAGGTGTGGCCAAATACTTTTGTCCATATAGTGTATCTGCTGTGATGCACTGTTCATAAATGTGCACATTACTTAAATGTGCGTTGGTCCCCCGAAAACATTTTTGGGGGAATTTAATGCTAAAAAACAATAATAAATAGGCCCCAGAGACCGTTGAGAGACGAAGCCTCAGAGTGGGTGAAGTCTGAGGAGACATTTTGTGAATAAAGACAAGTTTTTCTGCTATGCTGTTGTCAGGAAAAGTGAGAGGTAAACTACTGCAGAGGGCTGATGCGTGTTGCCAGCCAGAACCCTGTATTTGTAAAGACTTGAAGACAAGGGCTGATACCAGTGAGTCAGATTGGAGCTGACAAATATCTACACAACAGGAAACAGGTCTGTGTAATCACACTGAATGTGTTTTCTCTCAATACACAGTATATCCTACATTTTAAGAGCTGTGATCTAGATTTACAGAGACATTTGCTTAACAAGTGAAGTACCTCACCCAACCTTCCAATACATACCCGAGACAGTAACTGCTATTTGTGATCACTTTACTGAAGTTACAAGACTGCCGTTACAATTGTGTGCCTCCAATATAATAAAAGTGTCTCCTGACTGGTTCTAACGTGCACATTTACAAAAGTCTGGCCAGTGAAACTTCTATGGTGATTCACTCTGCTGAGGAGCGACTTCATTAAAGGGGATTCATAGACTGTGAAATTATTTACTTGTAGCATATTATTTGAAATGAATGTTCTTTTAGATATTAGAGACTAGAATTGTATTACTTTGTAATTGTATTGTAATTGTATTACTTTATTTTTAGACTGTTTATGTGATGGTTATAAAAATGTAATCAGAGTACTGTGAAGCATAGTTGTAATCAAATTGTTTAAGTTATAGAAGTATTCACAAATAGGAATATTATTATTGCTTTTATTATTCTGAATTAAGGCTCGATAGTGTTGCCCACGGCACTATAAGTTAAATGCACTATATGGTACCGTGACTGACACCTCTATTAACTAAGACCTGTGAATACTATATTTAGATTTTACTTATTGCTAATCATTCTTTGTTAAGAAAAAAATTGAAGTGAAGCATTGTTCCTGTAAAATAAATCTGACGTCATTTCACACATTTGGTCTCCTACTTGTATTAAGGGACTCAGGGGTTCTCTATCCTACTACTGTGCCATGACCAGTAGAAGAGCATTTGGAGCCCAGGCACAATCCGCACTACACTCTAATGACACCCACCTATAGGGGTGTTACAAGTGTCCGTTCCGTACGAAGAAGAATTAAACGTTGCTGCATTTAGTTGCGTATGGTGTGGTTCTGGGCATAAGCAGATCAAATTTGCAAATTAAATACACAAAATTGCCAGTTACGTTCCTTCATGATTCAGGCCCACTATATCTAGAATTTATAAACTTCTGTTTGAAAATGCTTTGATGGTCTTCACTACACAAAGGCCCTGGGGAAAAGGTTTCAAAGCCATGATTAGAGGCAGATAATGGCTCAAAAATTTACATTTCTTTCAGGCCAACTCTCGAAATACAATGTAAGGTCATTGCTAGATGATTTAGCTGCCCAACCCAACTATGTAAGATGTCTCCAGGAGTGCCCCATGCTGGAGATGCTTTAGGCATCCCTGTTCTCATTTGGTGGTAGTGACCAGGGATCAACGCATTTTGCTGTAATATTATAAAAGCACCGGGTGATATGATGGGTGGGAAGGTCCCGGTTGGCTCAGAGTTCTGGCTGCTTAACATGATTGATACCCCAATACATGATTGAAACTTCCGGTTTTCGCCCCGGCCATTGCTAGGGCAACAGTCAGGAGACTTATCTGTTCACTGTTGCAACCCGGCAGGAGGGGCAGGAGGGGTCGTGCCCTAGGAATTTATTAATCAAGTATTATCAGCCTCCTGGGACTGATTCCTCCCTTCTGTGCCTCCCATTCTGATTGGCTCCTTCATGTATTTAAGGCAGGGAGGGCTTAGCGTCCCTGCTGGTTATAGCGTTCAGTTCCTGGCTGCTGACCTGCTCCTGTCCTGCTGTGCTGATTCCTGGATTGTTTTCTGTATATGACCTTTGGCTTGTTTTCCTGGACTTATGATTATTTGCTCGTGGCCCTGACCTTTGCTTGTTACTCAGACACCGTTGTTTGCTGCCGGCCCTGATCTTTGCCTGAACCCAACTACGCTGATGGCTCCTGCCCTTGGATCCTGTCTTGTTCCTGACCATCGTTACATTCTGCCATCACCTCCTATTTCCGTGATGTGACGTTACTCATAAGCTTGCACTACGTTGATTTTAAGACCTGGGGGCATCTGAGTACCTATGAGCATATCTAGCTCTACAGGAAAGGCGGCTGCTACAGGTGAAGACCTCTGCTACTAGTTCTGCAAACATACGGTAATAGCTGGTAGCCGTAACAATAAGTGCGTTCACAGCTCAACACACTTCAAAGAAAGTGTAATTCACTAAGAGTAATTACCAACAGAGGGCCGTATCTAGAGTTAGAAGCAAAGCAAAAGAAAGGAGCAAACTTGCACCTTGGTAAGACCAAGATGCACTGCAGAGGGGGTAAATTTGAAATGTGCAGACAGCATCAAAGTTGGGGCGTGTTCTAACTCAACTCTTAATTGCAGTGTGAAAATAAAGCTCTCCAGTATTTCTGTGCTACATGCAAAAATAAATTAATTAATTAATTTGCACCCCTCGCATTGCAAGGTGGTTTGTCCAGGATAAAATCTGCACCTTTATTTTATTTGCATTGCTCATATCATTGAGGCCCATGGACTCCATTTGGAATGGCAAGAGGAGTTCCTATCTATAACCATCCTGCCCATCCCCCCCCTTGTTTTCTTTTCAGTCTTCTTGTTTGTTGTGCTTTTGTCATTTCTCTGACTCCTTACATTCAATTATGCTGCCTTGTTGGACTCGTAATTATAACAAAGAGTCTGAAACTTCAAACTCTACATGTTTGAATTGATGTATAAGTTTATTGCACTGTGAGATATCTCTCAAAAATGAGAGATTACAAAAAAAAAGTATTATGACTAGAGATGCTCACTGACCCCTGTGAACTGGTTTTGGTTTTGGATCTGGATTAGCTTTGTGTTTTTGGTTTTGGTTTTGGCAAAACCGCCTTCGTGTGTTTTGGTTTTGGTTTTGGATTTTTTAGAAAAAATCCTATAATATGCTAAAATCACATATTATTGCTCTTTTTTTGTTCCTACTTTATTATTTACCTCAATAACACTAATTTCAAGTCATTTGGAGTCAATTTTTTTTCGCAATAATGATTTTATTAAAGTTTTTCCTTTTGGTTACATGGTACAGAAAAACAGAAAAGACATACATAATAATTTACAAGGGAGAAATGGGAGAGGTCAGGGGGGAGGGGGAGAGAGGAGGCAGTACATATCAATACGTATCAATAGCATGAAACAGTACCAATCAAAACTTGTTACAGAATTTACATATCATTTGAGATACAACATAGATAGTAGCCCCTGAATATTACTGTGGGGGGTTACGCTAGGACCAAGGATTTAGCTACATATCGATTCCATTCAAACCATTTGATGTGGGGAGAAGAGGCAGAGGAGGAGTAAGGGACTCCCAACGTTTCCATGTCACAACTTAACTGAACCTTAGAAATTATCTTGACTAAGAAGCCCAGCATAGCTGATTTCCAGGCTTGGGCAATCACCGCACGGGTAGCTATAAAGATGTGACCTATAACATACCGATCTCCTAATAACACTTGTGGAGGAAAGAAGTGTAAGAGAGCAACATCTGGTGTTCTAGGAATCGGAGTTCGAATAACTTTAGATATTAAGGCTTACACCTCTGTCCAAAGAACTCTGACCACTGGACAACTCCAAAAAACATGGAAAATATCCCCTATCTCTCCACATTCACACCAACAGGTCCTGGGCTGGTCTGGCCATATCTTATGCAACCTATCGGGGGTCATATAAAGTCTGTAGAGCAACTTGTAAAGCATCTCCGATTGGTTCAAACACCTCGACATCCGATGGGCATTTTGGTAGATTTTGTCCCACTGATCCGGCTCAAATTGCCGGCCAATATCCCTCTCCCAGGCTAGCTGGGAAGAGGCTTTTATTGGGTGCTGACTTGTGTTGAGGTGGGTGTACCAGAAGGAGATAGCTGCTTTTGTTACTTCCAGATGAGAGTCTGGGAAAAAAAGAGAGCTGGTGGGTGTTGTAGGGAGGAGCCCCGTGGGTGCAAGGAATGGAACCAATGCCTAACCTGGAGATACTTGAAAAATTCTTGGTTAGGAATGTGGAATTTATCCCTCAATTCATTCAGACAAGGGTAGTAGGCCTGAGTCAGAGTAGAGCAGTTTGAGATTAGAGATGCCCCTTGAATACCACAGGGAGAGATTCAGGTCGGGAATAAGTTTCGATACTGCAAGGAGGGAGAGATTAGAGGTAGGGAGGGTGACAAGGTTAGCGGTCTTTAGGAATTTGTCCCAGGTTGTAAGAGCATCACTAGTGAGACGTGGGAGGGTAGCCTGGGGAGGTCTAGAACCCAGAGAAGATCAGCCAGTGGGAATGCACTATTGAGGCCTCTCTCCAAGTCGACCCAGGACTTATGGGAACCTGTGAGAGACCAGGCTCGGAGCTGAGCTAACATGGCCGCTTCCTGGTATGGAACCAAGTCTGGTAAGGCCAAGCCCCCGGCCTTTTTTTGGCGTGCCATAATCGTATGAGCTAGCTTGGGAGGTGAGTAGATTACGTAACTTGTCCATATAGAATTTGGGCAACGTAAAGGGCAAAGTCCTAAATAAATACATCATTTTGGGTAGAAGGGACATTTCAAACGCGGCTATCCTGCCTAGCCAGGAGACCTCATGGTGTTGCCACGCTTTTGCTAGAGTATTTAGTTGAATCAATAGTGGGCCATAGTTGGCCTCCAAAAGGGAGTCTAAGTGGGAGGTTATCATGATTCCTAGATAGGGCATGGATAGGGGCCTCCAGAAGTATGGGAAGGCCGCCTTGAGGCGACCCAAAAGGGGCTCTGTCAAGTTAATAGGGAGAGCGTACGTTTTAGTTGTGTTTAATTTGTAATAGGAAGCCCTTCCAAATTCTTGTAGCAAATCGTGTAGAATTGGAAGTGAGGCCTCCGAACTAGTCACATACAGCAAAATGTCGTCTGCAAAAAGACATAATTTGTGCGTGGTATCAGCTAAAGTGATGCCTGGGAATTGAGGATGTTGCCTGATTCGCTCGGCTAAGGGTTCGATAGCCAAGAGAAAGATGAGGGGCGAGAGAGGACAGCCTTGTTTGGTACCATTGGAGAGTGTGAATTTAGCTGATGAAAAGCCGTTGCTATAGACCGTTGTGGAGGGGCCCTTATACAAAGCTAATATAGATTGAAATTCTCCCGCTAAAACCAAACCGAGCAAGGACTCCCGCCATATAGCCCCAGTGAAGCCTATCGAAGGCTTTTTCCGCATCTAATGACATAATTAATAGTTCATGGTGGTGTTTGTTGGCTTGCTCTAGGATATTAATCGTTCTAGGTGTATTGTCAGATGCTTGTCGTCCGAGCACAAAGCCTACCTGATCCGGGTGGATCAAGGACGGTATAAGGGGATTAAGCCTATTAGCAATCAATTTGGCGTAGATTTTTATATCTGTATTGAGAAGGGAAATTGGTCTATAGTTCTGACATTTGGATGGGTCCTTGCCCGGTTTGGGTATCGTGACAATAAGGGCCTCCAGCATCTCCGAAGGGAAGTTCCCCTGGTGAGTGCCTGCATTAAATACCTGTTCTAGGAGTGGGGTAAAATCGGACTGGAATGTAGCATAAAAATTATTAATGAAACCATCAGGTCCGGGGGCTTTGTCTTTAGGTAGGGATATGCAGTCAATTTTGACCACCTCACAGATCACAATATTATTTTTATACACTTTTGGACAAATACTGCAGCGACCTGGCTGGATGGTAAGCGACAGAGCAATGACACAAACACATACCAGTTCATAGCACATTTAGGACACAATGGCACACAGCAGTGTCAGAAAAGCATCTTGAAAAGGAATCCAAAAATTGCGAGATCCGACGACGTAACTATGATGTTTTGCCTCGTTTTCGATTCTGAGGGCGTGCGAAAGGGCTCGGTACTCGCAATCCCCTAAGTTCGAGTGTGTTCGGTTCTCAAGGAACCGAGCCTGACCATCTCTAACTATGACCCTTCTTAAGCTCCCCCAAGGTCTGGGTAATTAAAGTGCTTGTACTGCCTCAGTTTTTTTGGGACATTTTAGGTATGCATTTTTGCCTACTTGAATTGTGTCATTGCGTGGAAGAGGATGGAGCTGTGATAATCCACACAGCTCCATCCTCCTGTGCCTTAGACCTTCATTTCTGGATCTCCCAGAGGGTGGGTTCAAAAAAGTAGGCAAGTATGAGGTATAGAGGACAGGGATCCTTAATTGCCCTGGTTCATGATACAAAGACCACGGGGTTGAAAAAGTTGGGTCATGGGGTCCCACTCTCACATTACCCAGACTCATCACCAGGGGGTCTGTGAAGACCACAGAGCTTCTCATCACAGGGCAGATATCCTCTGGTGAGGAGCATGGGAGTACTTATCAACCCATACAGACATGTTGGTAAGAAAAGAGGTGCTAGATCGCCTTTTTTTTTTTTTTCAAATAAAATAATGATTTATCTTACCCCGTCCCACTTACTCTGACAATTATGCATCTACAGGGAATTTGCTTTGATAAATCCAATTAGGTGCCAGGATATTGTATCTTTTGCTTCAGTGGTTCCAAATAAGTAAGATGACGTATTTAGATAGAAGTAAAAATAAATGTGTAGAAAGTAGAGAACTTAAACCCATTATTATATCTCATGTCTATAGGTTCCCCTTGAAATGAGTAATCTAATAGTTAAGGAATTAAAAGCTTATTCTTGAAATTGAAATAGTTACCATATTTTTCGCTCCATAAGATGCACTTTTTCCCCCAAAAAAAGTGGGGGGAAAAGTGTGTGAGTCTTATGGAGCGAATACTAAAAAAAAGCCTTGTACAGAATACCTGGTTGCCGTGGGGATGCTCCTGACGTCACAGGATTTCCGGTTTCTGCGTTCCTCCGTGGAACGCACGCCAGGTTCTCCGCTTGCACATCCAGTTCCACATGTCTTATGAGCTCCACCGCTAGCCGACTAATTGCTTACCATTCAAGTTGTTTCCGGATCCTACATCTCGATCAGGTACCTCAAGTGTTACCATACCGTGGTCTGGACTATCGTGAACCACCAGGTATAGTGGTTTTTCTTTTAAAGCATCTACTTCTATTATGGATGGACATTCTGCAACATATGGACTGTAGTTATCTAGGTCCCTACCATATAATCGATCTATTCCCGCTGGTATAGGATTCCAATATTTTTTTCCCTGTTTTCCTCCTCTAAAAACTAGGTGCGTCTTATGGTCAGGTGCGTCTTATGGAGCGAAAAATACGGTATATGAAAAAATATATATATATATTTTTTTTAATGCTAATTCCACTTTAAAAAAAAATATTTGTAAACAGTAATCCCTCCAATCCCATTACTTGAAATGTATGTGTCCCTCCTCAGCCTGTTGGGGTCACTGGTGGAATGAGAGGTGCTATTGATTTGTCAGTAGAGTGAAGAGTTGGCGCCGCCTCTTGCAATATCATCAGGCAGCTTCAATCTATCGATGTGTTTCAAAGTTCCAGCATAATAAATATTGATTGTAGGACCTTGAATGTCAGGGTCATGAAGTATTGTTGCGACCAGACCACTCTGTATGTACAGACCAAAATTACCAGCTATACCGATGAACTTATCTTGGGGTTAATTTATATCCACCCATTGGGGTTGATCAAGAATAGCATAAAACGTGTTAGGACTGTAATGTCTGTTACTATTGCACCAATAAAGATTGTCGATGCGATTAGCGTGGTTCCAAAACACAAGATAGATATAATAGCATAAAGTATAAAAAAGTATTGCAAAGTATAACCGATACATACACAGCGCACTGGATCCAGGAACAGTCATCAATCCTGAAGTCCTTATCGGCAAAGAGACTGCTGCTGTCCCAGTGGTCAGTTTATATATAGTATGGTTTGAAAAAAACAGTGATGATGTCACAATATATACAAAGATAACACAAAGAAAGTTCTTTATTGGTTCAGGTTTTAAGAAAGTCCAGTACAATGGAGGCCTTAGGCCAGTTCAAAAGATTCTTCTCCAAAGGTGGGGGTGACTCACTCCAACAGCTGTATACGTCTCTTCCGGCCAAAATATCTGGTTTAAACTAACTCATTAACAAAGTAATATTGAGAGTTAATCTTATACTAATCATAACTAGCAATCGCTTTGTGCAATCGCTTCTCTGATGATACCGGATTCCTGCTGGCAAATGGGGATTAATATAAGACCAAACACCATACAATTCTTAGAACTGAACCATAAGTACCTTTAATGTAAATTTATCTTTGTATAAATAATCTCTAATTCTTAAAAACAAAAGAATGTGAGTTGTAACTTTATTAAATGTGAACTATTAACAAATGTAGGTGTGAATGTAAGTGTATTTGCTCTGTTTTCCTGTTCAATTGCATATTTACCCTGGTATGACGTGACGTAGTAATCACGATCGCACGAAAAACTATTACAATCAATATTTATTAATTTGGAATGACTTCATCCAATTATTCAACTTCGACAAGACAATGACAGTGTGTACAGTGAATACCCAACCGCACTAGTTTGGCCCCACAAAATATGGTCATTTAACCCGAGCACTGAATGACTATGTAGCTATATATCTATTCTACAATCCTATCTTTTGCTATTTGGAGGCCTTTGTGTTCACTGTGGATATCACTGTGTTATATATACTGAAAACAACTTTGGAAATGGCTTGCTGTAATGAGATTTAAAAATGAGATTTAAGTAGGAAAAGCTCAGAAAAGGTGATTCTACTGATGCATAGAAAGCGTCAGGAGGTTATTTACTCAGTGACATGGAATATAGATCACTGAACAGCTGCAGACTTCCCTATTAAACAGAGCTGAAATATAGAGAATGGTACTACAACATATTAAATATATGGTGGCATTTTGAGATTTATATTATATATATATATAAGAGGTTATGTTTTCTTCAGAATCACATATGTGAAAAACGTTATAGGACCCGATTCCTCGTTCCGGAACACCCTTTATGTTCTAGGATGAGTCACCTCCACACCAGCATTCCGTCCCATATTATTTACCCCCCAGGAAGACTTCAGGTTAAACGATGACAGTTGGTGTTTCCGCCCGGTTCAGTGCACTGGACTTGAGCAGCTTGAGATATTAAGCATCAGTTACCTAGATTTAGCTAAGAGCTTACATGGACTTAATGCACACATTGTCCTGGTAAATAGCGGCTGTATGAATGGTTCAGTAATTGTGGAAGAATTGTTGCTCCTATATTAGCTGCACTCACGCAAAAGTTAACTTACCTACGTATAACATCTTGGTCCTGGTTCTCGCTGTTCACAATAACGTGTTAAAAGGAAAGTACTGTATAATATTAACATTAGCCATTTTTTGCAGAATACAGTGAAGATGGGGCATTCAAATTGGCAGCAGTTTAGTGATGCTGTAAAATCTGTCAATTAATGGTCTTTAGGGGCACCTTACTGACTTTACTGACTTTACTGTGTGTGCGCTGTCAAAGTCGAATAATTGGATGAAAGAAAGCATATTGATAAATATTGTTTTACCGTGCGATTGCGATCAGTACGCCACGTGTCATGACGCAATCGCACAATAAATAACGCACAAATACACTTACACTTACACATTCACTTGTATACAGTTCATTTTTATAATAGTTCCAACCCACAGTCATTTATGAGCAAATGTTATTGAATTTATAGTTATATATAATAATGGTAAGAAGCACTTTATTGAGATCTAAGGTTCCCCTATTTATCCTTAGTGATCCGGTTCCATCAGTTATAAGATCGAACCTCATGTATGCTAGTTATGGTATGGTATTGTAAGTGCATTGTGTGTGATGTAAATAGACCAGTTTGAACTAGCTGTCGGCAGGAAGATTGGTATGCATCTGATTGGAGAGCTGACCCCCACCCTTGAACTGGCCTATGAACTACATTATACTGAACTGTCCTGGAGCCTGAACCTATGGAAACATGCCAAGTCATCTGCATGGTATTTACTGTAACACCACATGTATATATATTGCTCTTTGGAATCAGCTGGCAGTCTCTTTGACCACAGACTTCAGGATTGAATGACTGTAAGCTGGATCCAGCGGAGCGCGGCATATGTATCGGCTGTACTTATTTATTTAATTGTTATTCTTTTGCTTTGGCTTATCGCTTTGTGAGTTGGAACCACACAAATCGCATAAACAATGATTATTGGTAAACGATAAAATAACTTTAATAGCAGCCCCCCCTTCGCATCCTCAGATGAGCGGATGTCATGCTCGGGTACACCCACGAGCCATTTGCCCACGTTGACAGGCGGAGAGAGTGTACCTGGAGTTAACTGGCAGTAATTCCCACTACCTATTACCAGATTTCACTACCTAGGATGAGGGAAAGTATTTTCACAGCCAGGAAAATATTTGAATAAAGAATGCTTAAGTTTACTTTACACAAATCACCAATAGAGATTTTATGGAAGGTTTAAAACACTATAAATAAACATAACATAAAGGAAAACATTACAATACAAGTACCAGTCTCTCTAGCCGAACCCACATGGGGCACAGTCTGGCAGTAGTAAGACTCCTCTCTCACTCGCTGCTGGCAAGGCAGTGATCCTGCTTCAGGGGCGGATTGGCCATACAAACTACCGGAAAACCGCTGGCTTCAGGAGGCCAATGAATGTTTTTTTTGGGGTTTTTTTAAATAAAAAAAAATTGTGAGTCCCCCCCGAAACGGGTGCTAGCGGAGGGAGTCAGTGTGGTAGTGGAGGGGAGGGGGGTTCTTAATATTAAGTGCAAGGAATGGAAGGTAGGGGGCTCTTAATATTAAGTGCGAGGGATGGAAGAGAGGGGGATTCTTAATATTAAGTGCGAGGGATGGAAGGGAGGGGGGTTCTTAATATTAAGTGCAAGGGATGGAAGGGAGGGGAGTTCTTAATATTAAGTGCGTGGGATGGAAGGGAGGTGGATTCTTAATATTAAGTGCGAGGGATGGATGGGAGGGGGATTCTTAATATTAAGTGCGAGGGAAGGAAGGGAGGGGGGTTCTTAATATTAAGTGCAAGGGATGGAAGAGAGGGGGGTTCTTAATATTAAGTGCGAGGGATGGAAGGGAGGGGGATTCTTAATATTAAGTGCGAGGGATGGAAGGGAGGGGGGGTTCTTAATATAATGTTTGTGGGAGGTAGGCTATTAAATTAATGGTGGTGTTTAGGTGGGGGTTAATTATTTAATGGGTAATACTTTATTTGTGGGGTGATGGTGGAGCAATTTAATTTATAGGTGGGGCTATTAATTTAAGATGGGGTAGCTTGGGGTCTATTAATTTGGTGCTGAGTATGGGGAGAGGGTGACTATTTAGTAAATGTATATGCTATTGATTTAATGCCGGGGATGGTTGGAGTTTTCTAAATTTCATGTGCCTATTTTTTTTCCCAAATAGGGCCGCCAACATTCCAGGATCCAGACAACCAGCAACTGAGCTAAAGACACCAGCAGTAACAGGAGGTGAAAGTGACAAGAACAGGACACACGTATACAGGTACACACACACTGGGCATACATACTCTGGGCACACACATGGGCAGACACACTGGGTGCACACACATACTGGGCCCCCGCCTACCATTTAATTGGCCCCGTCTACATGAGGCCTCTTTCAGACTTTTTTCCAGGGCCCTGTCCTGCTTCAATGTCATCCCCTCTTTCGGCAGGCACACACCTCCATCCAGGAGGTGCTGGCCAGACCCAAAGCTGATGGCTGCTCCATCATGTCTGCAGATAAAGGATTCCTGCAATGGTTCTCAACAACGAAGCCCAATCACTGGCAATGTAATTAGCAATGGCATCTGCCACAGATTAACACCTTTGTCCAAGTCACAAATTGGCACTTGAACCATAACTGGAGTCAGACTAACTTTTATGCTTCGAAATGTCCATGTCAACTGCACAACGGAGTCAAAATTTGTCTGACCTTATCCCATATTCACAGGAAGGCAGATTATTAATTCATGCCTCATACCTCGATAAGATCACGGATTCCAAGTGAGTAGATAAGCTGAGTATTGGTTTAACCTACAAAATGGCTGCTTCCACTGTGGGTACGTGACAGGTCCAATTAAAGCACTGAATCATTTCTCATACAAAACTAAGGGGTATATTTACTAAACTGCGGGTTTGAAAATGTGGAGATGTTGCCTATAGCAACCAATCAGATTATAGCTCTCATTTTGTAGAATGTACTAAATAAATGAGAACTAGAATCTGATTGGTGGCTATAGGCAACATCTCCTTTTTCAAACCCGCAGTTTAGTAAATCTAGCCACAAATAGTATTATCACTACAATCAATGTATCTTAACTCCAGTCCTCGAGGACCACACAAGTCATATTTAAGTATTTTGTTTAGCTGGGTCAATAATTATCCAATCCAGTCCCACAGAATGAAATTGACGAGCTATGGGGGTTACTCTAGGAATGACGTTGGGATGCACTTATTTAATGAATGTAAGAACTCTTCTTGTCCATGACTTTGACATAGAGAACTTTTATGATTCACGGAACTCTACGTACATATACCTGACTATGACTAACAGCCGAGAACCTTTCAGTGGGAGATGTCTACAAGTCTATTTGCAGTGCACTAAAATCTTTAAGAATTCTGATTAATGCATCTACGTGCACCAAGTGTAATCTATTCGCCTTTAACCACATCTGCTGCTGACCGTCCCGGGGGGCCCAGCGGGGTTTATTGCTAGCATGAAATTTTGTTTGAAGAGGTGATGGATTATGCTGTTGATATTTACTATACCGTTATCACAGCCAATGGGAGAGGACAGCGGCAGATGCGGCTTTGCGTGCAACAGACATAAGACATTGAAATGTCAATATCTGTTACAATGTCCGTACTCAGGGGAACGTAGCCAATAATGCAGAGGTTGCTGTAAGGCCACAGATTGACAACAGTTTCCCTGAGATGTCTTATTTTTAGTAGCACAAACAAAGAGGCTGATTTGCTACCAATTACACCCATGTAATTGGCTTCTATTCTATCAGGTTAATTTAAAGAATTCAATTAGCTCAGTCCGGTTGGAAAAGTCTGCACAGGTTGTATGCCCCCTAGTCCCCATCAATTATATATATATATATATTAGAGATGCTCAGGCTTGGTTCCTCGAGAACCGAACACACTCGAACTTGGTACTGTCGCACGCCCCTCGGAATTGAAAACGAGGCAAAACATCATTGTGATGTCCTCGGATCTCGGATCTCGGGAGTTTTGAATTCCTTTTTAAGATCCAACATAGCGAGGAGGGTGGGAGGGAGGACGGACCCCCATTTTTCTTTTCTGCCACTGCTGTGTGCCAATGTGTCCTAGATGTGCTAGGAACTGCCGTGTGTTTGTGTCATTGCTCTGTCGCTTACCATCCAGCCAGGACGCTGCAGTATTTGTCCGAAAGTGTATGAAAATAATATTGTGACCTGTGAGGTGGTCTAAATTGACTGCAAATGACTTAAAATTAGTGTTATTGAGGTTAATAATAGTGTAGGGACAAAAAAAGAGCAAAATTATGTGCCCCATTGCATCGCTCTATGCATCTAAGGGTTAACCGCCGATGATAAGTAGCAAAGATTCCTTTACTAGGGTAAATGTGTATCTAACCTGTAATACTTTATTTCTTTTTAATTAGTGGAAATTAAACCTGGGCTTTCCATTTCACTGCACATGTGTAGAATGATGGACACCGGCCCAGTGAACTTGCTCATTAACCCTTACGACTCCAAGCTAGTATCGCTGGGCAGCTATTCTTTGGATATGAACAAGGGATAAGTGTTTTTTTCTGTTTTTTTTAAATGCTGGTAAGAGCGTGATGATAATAAATATGTTTGATTTATTTGAGCATTTGATTATATTTATTATACCAAAAACTTCTGCTGCATTTTGTCCAGCAAACTACAAGTTCACACTGTGTGTTACTGTGACTCGGGTGTGGTTTGTGGATATCACATACAGTAATATAGAGATTTTATAGACCCAAAGGGGTTCATTTCGCCAACAGAATCCTTGCCTGAATTTTCTTTGGTTGGTTAGTATAAATTAACGGTTAAAACCTAAAATTGAGAGATGCATATGTTTTTATAGGGATATATATATGTATACATATATATGTATGTATATATATATATATATATTGTGAGAAAGTACACCATTCACAGGAATAGGACACAGGTATGCTGAACCATTTAGCTGTTTCTTAGCAGTGGTCAGGATGGTAAAACAGCTCCAATGCTGGTTCAGCAATCATATCCAGTACACGAAAATCCCCACCACCTACATCTGGCTAGACATTACTTCCCTGTCTGCAAGCCGGCCACTTACTGGCATCGGTGGTCTCGCCCACACATACAGACAGTGACTTTATCCTCCACCCCAAGCACTAGAACAAATCACAGCAAACCAATAACACCAATGTGGAACACCTGTGTGTGTGCGTGCTAACAGAGGAACCTAGGGAAAACTTAACCCTGTCTGCAGCCTGCTGCTGCAGACTAACCGTGTTCCTACCTGTTTCCTTACAGGGAACTGTGGCAAATATCCCTTTTTGCCACAGTATATATATATATATATATATATATATATATATATCAGTTGCATGGAAGTAAGCCTCACTCTTATCCCTATAATTCCCCCTCACATACACTATTCCCCTATTCCCACACACAAGACATGCTGATGCATGCACCCACATCAGCTCGGTTATGTTATTGCATGTTCACTGCTCAAACTACGTCCTAACAAAAGGAAAATGCAAACTATCTAAACTAGAGTTGTGTATTGTGTGTGAGGCTGAGGCCAAGTGCGGTACGCCCCTCTGAGTCTGGGAGGTGTAAGAGGGTCCTACCAAGTCTCGAACGGTCCACCTGCTGAACAGCACTAACCTTCCCAGATGCCTCCTTGCACGCAGCTTCAAGGTTTGGCTTAGGGAGGAGACACAAGTTTTTATTTAGGAAGTGGTTGTGGAGGGAAAGGGAAGGGGCAATGTCCCTGGTGTTTGGCTGAGGTGCGGTAACTATACCGTACTCCAGTTGCCAACACTTTAAATATGTTCTGGCCTGGGTATGGGACTACAGATATTCATTGCAGGGAAGGCTCCCACACGATACCTTACCCACCAAGGGTGAGGGCCCAACCAAGAGCGACACAGAACGGAGGACACTCATTGTAGTAATGCCATCTTCTCTTGATTGGAGTCTGCGGCTAAAGATAACTCCTACTATAAGGGGCAGCACGGTGGCTCAGTGGTTAGCACTTCTGCCTCACAGCGCTGCGTTCATGAGTTCAATTCCCGACCATGGCCTCATCTCTGTGGAGTTTGTATGTTCTCCCCGTGTTTGCGCGGGTTTCCTCCGGGTGCTCCGGTTTCCTCCCACACTCCAAAAACATACTAGTAGGTTAATTGGCTGCTATCAAATTGGTGTGTGTGTGTGTGTGTGTGTGTGTGTGAATTTAGACTGTAAGCTCCAATGGGGCAGGGACTGATGTGAGTGAGTTCTCTGTACAGCTCTGCGGAATCAGTGGCGCTATATAAATAAATGATGATGATGATGAAAAAATCAACCTTTTAGTTGGTCCCATAATTCTAATGGATCTTTTGTAGGGGTGCAAAGTGAGAGATATTTTTGGACAGTGTTAACAATTTACCCAAAACAAGTCTATTGTGAAATTTCAATTTTATCATCATCATATAGCGCCAGCCAATTCCATAGCGCTTTGAATTTAAAATTGATGATTTTAGGATACACCAGACTGGCTGATTATCTGTACACTGTGGAATTAATCTTTAAGCTGACCAATAACAGTATTATAAAACTTTTGCCAATAGTGTCATTTTAAGGAAGCATGCAGGTAAAGCTTCGGATTTGTGTATAGTTTTGGGCAATTTATCTGGTAGAATGTAGAAGGGTCCCTTGGAATGTTTACCCCAAGATATTTAACACGTTTTTTTCCTGACAAATGAAATTGAATTTGTTTTTTAAAATGTTTTTATTTAAAGTGGATACATTTATAGGTATTGCCTCTGGGTTTTTTTCTCTGAATAAATTAAAGTTCTGAGTCCATATAAATTTGTTTTAGATTTTTGTAAATATTTGCTAAAGAGATTATGGGATTTGTAATGGATATTAATACATCTTCTGCAAAAAAAAAAAAGGTTTTCATTTGCCGCTCGTTGTACCAGTCTCTGCACCTTCACAGCTTAATCTTTTCCTAATTGTCTCAGCGAGAATTTCCATTACTTGTGCAAATAACAAATGTCGGTAAAGGGCATCTATCGCACACTCCACATCTCCACTCAATTTGATCAGATTGACAACACTGAATTCTCAATCTTGCAGTGGGATTTTTCTATAGAGTTTCAATGTATGATATACATTTTCCAAAGACACTTACCAATTGTAATGTTTAAAAAAAAATAAAAAAACAAGCTTTATAGTATCATATTTTTTTTAGAGAGTGGAGGTTTAATTTTACGTACTTTGTGTTAGGTGTATCGATGTTGTATGAAGCCTACTTCCATCATCATCATCACCATTTATTTATATAGCGCCACTAATTCCGCAGCGCTGTACAGAGAACTCACCCACATCAGTCCCTGCCCCATTGGAGCTTACAGTCTAAATTCCCCAACATACACAGACAGACAGACAGACAGCTTAGGGTCAATTTAGATAGCAGCCAAATAACCAAATAGTATGTTTTTGGAGTGTGGGAGGAAACCGGAGCACCAGGAGGAAACCCACGCAAACACAGGGAGAACATACAAACTCCACACAGATAAGGCCATGGTCGGGAATCAAACTTACGACCCCAGTGCTGTGAGGTCCGTACCCCGCATGCTAACCACTGAGCCACCATGCTGTATGAAGCCTACTTGGTCTTTGTGTATGACTTCTGGGGCTAGATTTACTAAGCTGCGGGTTTGAAAAAGTGGGGATGTTGCCGATAGCAACCAATCAGATTCTAGCTTTCTTTTATTTAGTACATTCTACAAAATGACAGCTAGAATCTGATTGGTTGCTATAGGCAACATCCCCACTTTTTCGAACCCGCAGCTTAGTAAATCTAACCCCTGGTATTCAATCTTGAAGACAGCATTTTTGAGATTATCTTGATGTCTATGTTTAGAATTCTTATAGGGCGATAATTTTTACAATTTTCTTGATCTTTATTACCTTGAAAAAGTCCTATTAACTATTAAGAAAAAAGTTAATTCCCACACCATATATATCTCTACTGTTAAATGTGGTACGATGGTTCAAATTTAATAAATAGTGCAGTCAGAATAAGTATTATTACAACCACATTTTCTGTCTTCCATACTGGTATATTTTTAATATTTAAACTTACATATGTAAACCATTTAGTATTGCGAATCACTAAATTTAATACAAATGTGTTCAATCTGGAATGTGATGGTCTCCTGGTCACCTCTTACATTTAATTATATTCTATCCCTACGTAGATTTTAGAAAGAATGTCAATAGTTTTTGCGTAATATATGTGCTTATAAAAAGAACAAGTGTCAAGGTGGTGTCACGTTATATCACCTACAAACACTCAAACATTTCAGGGATAACACGTGGCCAAACGACTTCTCCACTTGTAGTTAGTTACACATTTAGGGGCATATTCAATTAGCTTTCCGGTTCGCGGGATCGCGCCGGAACGGGCCGCAAAGTCAATCCGCGGTACCGCAATAATGTGGATTTTCGTTCGCAGCACATAGGGTTGCGTACTAAAATCTGCGTTATTGCGGTACCGTATTACCGGCAATACTGCGCAGGTTTTGCGGTAACGCGCGTTACCGCGAACCGGAAAGCTAATTGAATATGCCCCTTGCAATGTTCCTGTCTGTCACTAATCACATTATAAAGCGTGAATAGTATATGTTAAGTATCAACAGTATTGAAAACTAATTACATTATAGTAACAATGTTACTGGTTTTCATTAATCATACTCTAACCTGAAACTCACACGTTATTAACAAGCTTGTGCAGGCATGAATCAAATGATAAATTAGTGTAGATTATATCCTGGTAGAAAACAGATTCCCACCAAACTTTCTTAGAGGTAAATGTGTGGTTATATTACTCATTTACTCAGCATTTAGAATATTATTATAGCGTGCGATCAGGTGGGCAGCCTATGCCACCCTGTTTGTTGTTGCTGGGAACCGTCTAAGCTTACTGTGCCACCGTTCCATTTCGTTATCCCAAATGCGCCCTCTAACCGCAGTAGGAGGGGCTTACAAACGCTGCCACCACCTGACCTCTTACCTGCATCCAGAACCGGGTTCCTTCTGGGTAACTCTCGCTGCTAGTGTACCTCCTCGCTGGTGTACCTGGGCTGGTACCCCTGACTGCTTACAATGGATCAGGGTTGCTGTGAATGGATCCCCCCTGGCCTATCACACTGGCCAGAGCTGCTGGGTAGTGGGCAAAGTGGTGGTACTGGATGCTGGGTCCAAACCTCAGACAACTGGAAACGGATTAGATTTTCAGTCTAATCTGTAGGTCACAGGATTTTCAGCATGGAAGAGGTTTTGAGGCAGGTCTTTGAAGCAGGTGGTGTTTATTTGCAGTCACACTGATTGAAGGTACCAGTGATTAGGTCAGATGGAACAAGAATGATGATACACTCAGTGTACAAGGTCTCTTTTTTTTTTTTTACTTCAATAAATTTTTATTGAGTTTTTCAAAGTTAAATGGGGTACAGAAAAAAGAAAGGGTAACAAGCACAGTTGAGGTAACAAACAAAAGGGTAATGAAAAAAAAAACAACAAAAAAACAAAAAAAACAAGAGGGGACACCCCCACGCAGGGGGGAAGGGGGGGGGGGTAACTCAATTGAAACAACGATATTATAGCATGCACGTTACTTTAAGAAGCAGAGATAAAATATACACATTGGTCTTTCTCATAGTATGCCAGATGGGGAGATATTAATACCTAGGTAGCTCAGATAACACACAGGCAGAGCCTAATCGTTAGGCTGGGGTTCCTCTATGAGGGCTGCTGGGGAGGGAGAGGGTGAAGTATTCGAAGCTACTCGTGCTCTACCGGAGCCCTCTGTAACATATTCGTGCCAGCTAAACCATTTGAAAATTGGATTGGAGGCGGATGACGTATAGGGCACATCCGTTGTTTCCATTTTAAAAACTATACTGGATCTTAGACACGACCTTGGTGATGCTGGGGGGAGCAGGGGACTTCCAGTTCTGAGCAATTGCTGCTCTAGCGGCTATTAGTATGTGTCCTAATACATAGCGCTTATAGCTAGGAACCCCAGGCTGATATATATGTAGGAGGGCTACCTTCGGGTCAAGAGTGACAGAAACTCGCAGGACCTCCGAAATCAAAGCGGATATCTCGCCCCAGAACGTCTGGATCACCGGGCATGTCCAAAAGACATGATAAACATCTGCTATCTGACCACATTGACGCCAGCAGAATTTAGACTGACTTGGCCATATCTTATGAAGGCGATCCGGGGTGAGGTAGAGCCGATTGAGGAGCTTAACATACATTTCGGTGTGATTGATGCATCTAGACATGCGGTGTGAGGAAATGTAGATCTTTTCCCACTGCTGGAGGGAGAGAGTCATACCAATATCTGCTTCCCAACGTGCTTGAATCGGAGTCTTGGAGACTGGGACCAGGGACTGGGAATAGTGGTACCAGAATGTTATTCCTCCCCTACTACCCGCCTTTGTTAATCTATCTAGGACCTGAGCTGGAAGTGTGGACAAGGCATGGGGGGTCCTGGAAGCCGCCCCCACCCAGTGTCTAATTCTCATATATTTAAACATCTCAGACTGAGGCAGATTGTATTTGTCCCTAAGCACGTCGAAGGGAAGGAAAAGGGTCTGCGCAAACATATCCGCCAGTGAAACTATCCCTCTATTTTTCCATACAGTAATATTGATATCCGGTATGAGTTTCGACAATGCTTGGAGGGAAAGATTGCGAGAAGGGAGTACAACATCCTTGTGCGACCCAATAAATTTATCCCATACCCGTAAGGCATCCGAGATAGAGAGTAATTTACGGGCACCCGGTGGGTGGTCCGGCCTAGGAATCCAAAGAAGATCCAGCAAGGGGAATCCTACATATAAAGCCCTCTCGATATCAACCCACGGCTTAGCTGCAAGGGGTAGCGACCAGTCACGGAGGCAACTCAAAACACAGGCATCCTGGTAAAGTGTTAAGCTGGGAAGCAATAAGCCGCCTCTTGACTTTGGTAAAGACATACGTTTGTATGTAAGGAGGGGGCGTTTCTGCCTCCAGACGTATGACATCATCAGAGTGTGGAACCTATCCATCATTCGTTTTGGTATAATATAGGGTATGGTACGGAAAATATACATAAGTTTTGGTAGCAACATCATCTTAAAAGCCGCTATGCGCCCCAACCAAGAGACCTCAAAATCAATCCAGTTCTTAGCCAGTGAGGAGAGGTGAAGATAAATGGGGGAAAAATTAACTTCAAACACCGCAGATAGATTTGCCGGGATATGTATACCTAGATAAGATAGGGAGTCTTTAACCCACACAAAAGGAAATTTCTTTTGTAAGCTTGAAAGGGAAGATTGTGGTATATTAATGGGAAGGGCTTCAGATTTTGTAACGTTCAATTTATAGAATGATGCTTCGCTAAACCTGTCTAGGATGTGCTTCAAAGTTATCAACGAGGTCTCCGGGCTGGTTACAAACAGTAGGACATCATCAGCAAATAGGCATACCTTCTGTCTATGTGGATGGATGTCAATACCTGGGAAGTTATCTGCCTGCCGGATTGTGTGGGCCAGGGGTTCTATAGCCAAGACGTACATTAAAGGGGAAAGAGGGCACCCCTGCCTCGTGCCATTAGTGATGGGAAATGAAGATGATAGGAAACCGTTACTGAAGATTTTAGCGGAGGGGTCTTGATATAGGGCTAATATGGAGTGAAGAACTCTTCCCTGTATACCAAACTTACACAAGACCTCCTTCATGTACTTCCAGTGAAGTCTGTCAAAGGCCTTTTCTGCGTCTAAAGAGAGCAAAATAACTTCCTCCGAGGACCCAGAGAGGAGGTCCACGACATTTAATATGCGTCGAGTGTTATCCGAGGCCTGGCGGCCTACTACAAAGCCTACCTGGTCCGGATGTATCAGTTGTGGTAAGAGGGGATTCAGACGATCAGCAAGCAATCTAGCGTAAATTTTCAGGTCTGTATTAAGCAATGCTATTGGTCTATAATTCTTACAGTCTGAGTGGTCCTTGCCCGGTTTTGGTATAGTAATAATCTGTGCTTCCAACATCTCTGTTGGAAAGCCCCCACCCTCCGAAACGCTATTATACAGGTTAGTAAGGAGAGGGGAAACTTCGGTCCCGAAGGCACTATAGAATGCATTAATGAAACCATCCGGGCCGGGAGCCTTATCTTTTGGAAGGGATTTAATGATTCTCTCAACCTCTCCCTGGGTCCACGGGAGATTAAGCAATTGTAAGCTATCGGCGTCTAACAAGGGAAGGTCTAAGTGTTGGAGGAATGCGGAAATGGAGGCCTCAGATGGTTTAAAAACATTATCATCGTCCTGGAGGTTATAAAGTTTAGAGTAGAATTTGGCAAACTGGTTAGCTATGGCCGCTGGGTTATATATCTTGTTACCTCTAGGACCGTGCAATACTTTAACACGATTTCTAGCTTGCTTGCCTCTTAATTTTCGGGCTAGGAAACGACTGGCCCTATTACCCATTGTGTAGAATTTTTGCCTCAACTTGAGTAAGGAGGATTTCATGCGAGTAATGAAAATATTATTCAGCTGTTTCCTCACCTCATTTATTTCTTTTTGTAAGGTTTTAGATGGACGTGTTTGGTTTTGGAGCTCTAATCTCGCTAGGTCAGACTCGAGTGTTCGTTGGCGTAGGAGGTATTGCCTCTTTAAACGGGCCCCAATTTGAATAGCAGCATCTCTAACTACTGCCTTCAGGGCACACCAATGTGTCGAAAGGGAAGTGTCAGCTGGGTCGTTTAACTGAATGTATTGTGACAATGTCTCCGAGAGAGCGGTCCTAGCCTCCAGTGAAGTGAGTAGGTAGGCCGGCATACGCCAAGGTCTTGGAGGAGCTCTGGCAATACATAGACTCCAGGACCATTCCATCGGGGCATGATCAGACCACGTAATAGGGAGGATATTGATGGAGTCAGTATGCTGGAGTGTCCACTTATCCGACAAAATCATGTCTATTCTAGAGTAGGTGTTGTGGGCCATTGAGTGAAAGGTATATTCTCGAGCACCCGGACACTGCGCCCGCCAAATATCGTAAAGGTCATATTCCGCTAGTAGCTTACGGAAAGCAGTAGAGGGGCCAAGGGTAGGGTCAGGACCGGATGACCTCTGAGGCCTGGATTTATCGACCTTCGGGTCCAAAGTCAGATTAAAGTCTCCCAATAACACCAAGTGGCCCTTTCTGACTTTTTGTACCTCCTCACACAAGGCCTTCAGGAAGGGAATTTGACGGGAGTTTGGCGCATATAATGAAACTATAGTTATTGGCTTGTCCTCTAGGAGGCCTGTCAGGATGATGTACCTCCCCGACTTATCTTCTAGTTTTGAATGGAGTTGGAAGTGTACACGGGCGCTAAAAAGAACAGCAACTCCATTTCTTTTAAAAGGGCCATTTGCAAAGTAACCTAACGGATATCTCGGGTCCCTCAACTGCGGTGGGGCATGGGAGGAGAAATGGGTTTCTTGGAGGGCCACAACGTCTGCTTTTTGTTTATGGAATGTGGTGAGCGCTAGGCGCCGTTTGTTAGGGGAGTTAAGACCTTTAGTGTTTAAGGTATAGAACTTAACCATATTCTGAAGGGTCATGGTGATACGGTAGACAGAACGAGAGTAAGTATTGCACTAGAAATTTAGTTCTGGAGTGACTGGGAGGAAGAAGGGGGGATTAAAAGGGAGGGGAAAAAGGGAACAAGGGAAATAGTGGGATGGACTGACCCAAGGAACTGGGTCAGAGTATTTGCCACATGGGTAAGAGTGTGGCAAATTGTTTAACATGTGGGGGGTAGTTGGAACACATTCCCACCCGCGGAACACCCAAATATATAAAAAAACAAACAAAAAACAACTTAAGAATAAAAAACAGCAAGAGGAATTATACATAGCATTGTAACATTACGACAGCCTCAAAGATAGATTTAGCACAAACTCTATGGGGTACAACCACCTCAGGGTCCCCATGGAAGCAGTCCACTGCTGACCCATCCACCCCCGCGAGAGGACCAGCCTCCCACGAGCGGGCGGGCCACTACCAGCTGTAACTGCCCCTGGGCACAGGACTAAGCTTCTACCTCCACGGGCATCCCGGCAGCCACACCCTAGACTCACGAAACTCGAGAAAACATATCTAAGTTAAACGGAATTGCTGATATTACTTATAGTTATACTTATCAAATCAGGATTAGGTCCCATGAGACTTCAACATAGAAGATAGGAATACAACTCAGTCTCTGGAAACCTGGGACCATTCAGCCTGTGGAGGGGGCCTGGCTGCAGAAGATCCAGACGGTGTGGGGATACGCCACTCCTTCAACAGCTTGATGCCTGCCTCCACGGAGGAGATGACATAAGTAGAGTCTTCGTAGCGAACCAGCAATTTCACGGGGAAGCCCCATCTGTAGGTGATGTTGTTGGCCCTCAGGGCTGACGTGATTGATTGTAGACTTCGTCTTTGGTTGATGGTGGTAAGTGAGAGGTCCTGGAAAAGCTGAAGATCTCCGAGGGATGCCTCGTTGCTCGGATCCCGAGCCGCTCTAAGGATCGCCTCTTTAACATGATAGAAGTGGACCCTGAGCAGAGTGTCTCTTGGGACATTCCCTGGAGCAGTACGTGGACGCGGGAGACGGTGTATACGATCTATCAAAAAGTCATTAGCGTCGAATGATGGAAGAAGTCTGCTGAATAGGGAAACAGCATAGCTCTGAAGATCAGGATTTGCAATAGATTCCGGTATGCCCCTTATCTTAATGTTATTTCTGCGAGAGCGATCCTCCAGATCTGCGACCTTTTCTCTCAGAGACAGGACTTCGCTTTGTAGAGAGTTATGCGAAGAGCTAAGAGCGTTGTGTGAGGAATAGAGATCGTTATGCGAAGAGACCAGTTCTCCCATCTTCGTCTCCAGATGGTCTGTTCGATCTCCCAGTTCTGTCACATCAGTTTTCAAACCACCGATCGCTGCCTTAACCTCAGAGGTCAGGTCCGCCCTTAGTGCAGTCAGCATCTGATGTAAGGCACGAACTGTTAGAGGTGCGTCTTGAGCTGTATCAAGGCCCTGGTCAGGCAGCGAAGCGCCCAGGGCGAAGGCTGCCGGCTCTGGTGTCTGTCGTGACGGAGACGAGCCTTTTGTTGTAGAAGGCGAGGTCGTTGTTGATTTTGGTTTTGGTTGAAATTTGATCGGAGGAGCCAAAGCAGTAGTAGTAGGTTTAAGCTTTTTAGGAGGCATGATTGCCTAGGCACAGCTTCAGGACCTCAAGATCTGTAGATAGATTTTGCGTAAATAGAATTTCAAAAGGGTACTCCGCGGGTGGGAAGGCGCTGTAACACTTCAAAATGCTTCCATTGGACTGCACAACCCTGACAGGGTCACAGGGGGGAACATCTCTTAGCAAGGAAACCTCACTAGCCGGCTTGAGCTGTGCTCTGTCTGCAACCAGAGGGGAGAGATGGGCTGAAGTGGCTGTCCTATTGCCTCAGGCTTTGCCAGGCACTCCTTGGTGGTGTAGGAGAGAAGAGGGTGGGGAGACAGTTATCCGGATAGTACTTTAGCCCCCAGCAGCCGCTGACCGGAAGTTCACCCCTCCGCCGACCGGAAGTTAGGGCCCCGGAGCTCTGGAGAGCAGACAGTGGCCCCCAGGGTTGGGAAAGGCTCCCCGAGTACGCCACAGCCCGCCCCCACTCACCGCTTAATTCCGCTGGCCAGGTTGGACAGGAACAGCCTGTCTCCGCTGCCGCTGCCGAAACCGGAAGTGCGGAGGCACGGGCACTTCCGGTTTTCGCGGGTCCTCGATCTGGAGGCTCTGGTAAGTGTAGGGGGGTGCCAGGCAGCTGGGGAGGGTCCCCAGATGCAGGCAACGGCTCGTGCAGGATCCAGCCAGGCGGCAATGATCGCGCCAAATCCCCCTGAGCAGCGGGAGTCAGATAGGGGAAATTCTGTGGTGGCAGTTGGGCTCCAGTGAGCCTCTGGGCTTCGATGGTACTGCCCAGTGTATTTTGGGGGTCCAAAACTGCTGCTAAGCCAACGGATTGTGAGGCCAAGGGAGAGCTCTGGAAGTTCCTGTCCTTCCAGTATGGCAGCCAAGCCACACCCCCACAAGGTCTCTTTTTATACAGTTTGGACACCGCCTCACAGGGTAAGCCAGCCCCCTGAGGTCTGAGTTATTTTTAGTATCAGGATGCGATACATGTTTCCCAAATATGGATTTACATGCAATGCAAAGCTAACAATATTTACACTACTCTGTTATGTGCTAAATCTTGATGCTTGCATTATCTGAGATGCAGCCATGCCAGACAGCCAGGCAGCGACCCTCTGCTGGGTATACAGGCTAAACAGGTGTTTGTCACTTCACATAAAGACTTACTTTGCATTTCCTGCAATCAACAAACAAATTTCCTTTAGCAAAGTTACAAACCTAAATAATGACACTTCCATACAAAACACATCCCAATGTAACACGATAAGTGCATTTCAAGTTATACATTGGTGCCCGCACCTCTGATTCAAATACATTTCTAGAATAAATTATTTCTACATGATCCAGCCACAAATAAGTTATTTATAAGTGATCCAGTCACATAGCGATATTACTATTTCTCGCTGGCCGCGCGGTGGAACTAAATAGACACCAGTATATAAAGTCTGATCATTAGTTATAGGTTTAAGTGCATAATTGTCCAATTACTGCTGCTTCAAGACTCTGCTACAAAATATCAAAATATTTATTTTTATTATCACTATTCTATATGAGTGCTATAAAACACAGTGTAATATATATTTTTTTTTATATATATATATATATAAATTTATAATATTAGAATATACGAAATAAAATGTATTGTAAAAATTAAAATTAGCGACAATAATAATAACAGCGGTGATACAAAACACGATTAGAGTGTAATATATAGCGAACATAATGCTTCAAAAGAGTCAAAGGCATAATTATAATAAATTAATTCAAATAAATACCTATGTGGTACATAAGAAAAGTGATAGACATAAATCTCACATAGTTCTATCATTGTGTAAGGTGCTCAGAATTCTACTTATGTGATACAAAGTAAATCAAAACGTGAATAAACTAAGATGGGATGCAATATATCTCTCTATCTATCTCACATCTATCTATCTATCTATCTATCTATCATTTGACAGTAAACTATGTGACATAACCCATTTGTTAATATGTATCATTATTTCTAAAGGAAAATAATATTCTTATACAGACTTGTTGCCAGGTGCTAGGGGATACAGACTTGTCCCCCAGCACTAGGGGATGTAAAAACGTATTAAAGGGATTAGTTATCATTTAGATGCATATATTTAATGTATGGGTGCTGTGGCACTGGTTGGTAACTAGCATGCATTGCCGAAAGGGTTAAGTCTTGCTTTGGGATTGTAAATGTATTTATTTTCATATTGTTCATGTATTGATTTATTAGGAGATGTTGGAGGAAACTTGTTTCTGTAACTTTTCCGTAGAAAGGAAATCCCATGCTAATAAAGCCTTTTCATCAACACATGTTTTTAGCCTGAACGCTTGGGAGGGGGTCGTTACCTTATTATCCTGTGTATCCTGTCCTATTGACAAGACAAGGGAACTATCTGAATAATCCAACGGCAAGTAATTTGGTAAATCACAGATTGAGACTATATTGTATCCTGATGCTAAATATTGAATGTAATTTCTTGGACATTGTTGTTCCAGATATGGGCAAAGAGCTGGATTACCCCCTGCCAATATGTGTGTCAGAAACAGTATATAAAGAGATTTATTATGTATTTCAACAGTTGTATACCATCTGGACTTCTGGATTATCACCATTACCTACAACTATTGTGTAACGGTCCTTATAAGGACCCATTGAGCAAATAAACATCACTGCTTCAAGATCCAACTTTGATGCCTTTTGTAACTCCTGTGACCTACAGATTAGACCCAATCTAGTCTGTTATCCGGCTGTTCTGAGGTTGGAACCCAGCATCTACTAACAACGCTCTGTCCGCTATCTGCAGCTCTGGACATTGCGAGAGGCCAGGGGTGACCATCCACAGCAACCCTGATCTGAATGAAGAGGTCAGTGGTACCAGCCCAGGTGCCCAGCAAGTGGGTGTATTAGTAGCAAGAGGAACCCAGAAGGAAGCATGCCGGTGAAGGAGCCTGTTGGTGGCAGCAGAGCACCCCCTATAGTGTATAAAGGGGGCACATTTGAGATAATGCAAGGAGATGGTGGCACGGCAAGCCCAGCTGGTCCCCAGTAAAATGACAGTGTGGCATAGGAGGTTCATCTTGTCACAATAATAACTCCAAATCATACATCTATATATTGTTAGCTAATCAGCCCAGGGTAACAGTCTTCTGAGATAGATGGCTGCACTTCAGATAGGCCAGGCAAGGAGATCACACCAGTCAATTGTTTTGCTTTGTTTGACTAACCACAGCTAGTTTTATTCAACATATTTGAAACAAACAGAAAATAAATAAAAGGCCTTGTCTGTCAGGCATTAACTAAACACAGGAAAACCCTCTCTCAAGTGAGGGACCTTGTGTCCCACACACACAATATACAGTACTTACTGATCACCATTTGCAGTGTTTTTCTGGAGACCTCCAACATCCTCCCCAGGTCTGAGAGACTGCATGTCCAGCCTGACTGCATTTTTAAACACCCACACAGAGGTGCAGCTGCAAATCAGCCTACACTTAGGCTGGAGGCCCAGAAGACCTGACGAATGGAGGCTGCCCTCCCACTCCATTCATAACCCCAGGGACCCTTAGCATATTTTCCTACAACTGAGAAACACCCTTTGTAAAGCTTTTCCTACACACATAAACAATCTCCCTGGGGCTTTAATGCACACAAGACTGAAAGCCTGGGACATATCCCTCTGCCGCTCAGCACTTTCCCAGTGCTTGTGTCACAATATTATATACACATACATACACACTGATCAGCAACACCATTAAAACCACTGACAAGGGAAGTGAATAACATTGATTATCTCGTTACAACGGCACCTGTCAAGGGGTGGGATATATGAGAAAGCAAGTGAACAGTCAGTTCTTGAAGCTGATGTGTTGGAAGCAGGAAAAATGGGCAAGCGTAAGGATCTGAATGAGTTCAATTGTGATGGTTATACTACTGGGTCATATCATCTCCAAAACGGCAGGTCTTGTGGGGTGTTGCCGGTATGCAGTGGTCCAAGGAAGGACAACCGGTGAACTGGCCACAGGGTCATGGGCGCCCAAGGCTCACTGATGCATATGGGGAGCGAAGGCTAGTCCAACTGGTCCAATCCCACAGAAGTGCTACTGTAGCACAAATTGCTGAAAAAGTTAATGTTGACTGATAGGAAGGTATCCAAACAAAAAGAGGGGTTCTAATTTGCTCAGGGTATTGGACTATCCTCATCTGACTACGTACCCAAAGCAAATAATGAGTATGGCCTGAGGGGGGCGCTCTCATTCATACAGATCAAAAGTCATATTGTGAAATTAATCACCAAAAAGGAGTTGGTTCTTGAGGCACTCCAGTCCACTAACAACATTTTATATAAAAATAAGTTTATTAAGTGGTACATTAAAACATAAACTTTATAATTATGTCTCAAAAATCTGCCAAAATTTTAAAATCAAATTTGTGAAAAGATATGAAAATAAGATAAGAACAGCCAGACCCTTCGGGGAGGCCGATCTGGGATGTTGCACAGATATTGTTATCCAAATGTCTATGAATATTGACAAGAGGATTATATATTATAATAAAATGTTAGAGATTCGTGTCTGCCTATTGTGGTATAGTCTCCTTTATTATAGCTATACTAAACAGTAAATCCACAGACATTAAGAGCTCATATCCTTTACATATTTCACAATATTATTTTATTACTTTTATCATTGGGATTAAATATTTATTCTCCTAAGAACTGTTAGACAGGAAAAATAATGTGAATGGGGATATCTGAAAATGTTAATAGGTATTATATATGGGATCAGTCACGTAAGGAACAACAGATGAACTAGATTAATTAGATTGGTATTTCTGTTCAAAAAGGAAATCTACAATAATCTCTTCTTATAGAGATACTCGTTAGATTCCACTATGCGATTTGTATTTCCTTATTATTAATCATCTATTCTTCATAAAATATTGTGAGATACAATTGGGAACTCTCTGTTGGTTGTTCATATAATAATACAAAGATAATTAGATTTTCCATACATCTTAAAAGACATGACTAAAATGCATTATTTTGAAGTCATTCAACATGTTTTACATTGAGTTGGGCATATCCCACTTATTCGTTGCTTCACTAGATATTGCTTCTCCCTCCTCTTATTTCAGATATTCCCCTATTGTACCTACCGTCCCAATACAAAAATGCTGCGTAGTAAAGATTTTACTATATCAGGGGTTGGCAACCCCCGGCACACATGCCAAACGTGGCACCGGACCACTTCTGTCTGGCACGACGAGCTCTGCTGCTGTCAAACTAAAACAGCCGATGATGGCTGAAACGCTGCAGCTCCGTTTCAGTCCTCTTCGGCTGCTGAAGTGAAGCAGCTCCAGTGGAATGGAAGATCGGCATCTAAGGTAAGTATGAGGCAGAATATTGAAGCATGAAGAGTATAGAAAGAAATTGTGTATTGGAAGGCACTCAGCGTTCTTCTTGTTAAAGATAAAAAGCTTGTACTTTATTGATATACTTTAAAATATTAATATATACCTCCTAATTAAATAGCGAAATATTTAAGTGACTAAAGTGAATTAAAATAGCAAAATGAATTGCTATGCCCTGCTACTTATTATCAATATATATAAAGATAATCAGTGCCTTCCAATAATAATAATAACAACAATTTCTTTCTATCCTCTTCATGCTTCAATATTAGCTGTTTGTGTAGTAGTGCACCATCCAGTAAATTATTTCAACCTTTATAATTATATTATGATACTGGAATAGCGATACCTAGTGCAGTGGTACCCTCTTTTTAGTAATGAGGCAGAATATGACTGGGGCATATTTAAGAGGCACAATATGACTGGGGGGACAATTATGAGGGATTACATAATCTGGGGCACAACTGTGTGGCATAACATGAACGTTTGTTTGTCCCATTACTATTAATATTATAATGATATTAGCGTTATACAATAAGAAATAATTAAATGTTAAATATATATATATATATATATATATATATATATATATATATATATATACACACACAGTGGTGGAAGTGGAAATTTATAAGTGTCGGTATGGATAATGTAAGTGAATGAAATGTAGTAGTCAATCAAAACAGTAAATGAAGTGCCATATGGAATACCACTGTATAACAGCACTCTCTCGACATTATATATATATATATATATATATATATATATATAGTCAAGTCCATAAGCATTGGGACATCGACATAATTCTCATATTTTGGGCTCTATACACCACCACAATGGATTTGAAATTAAACAAACAAGATGTGCTTTTATCTTGCAGCTTGGTTTCACGCGTAACAGTACTTGTGCACCACTTTTAGACTCCAAATTACTTGGTCTTGCTTGGTCACGAGTGACCGTTCTAGAAGAAGGCTCGGTAAAATTTTTGGATCTGCCATTAATAGAGAAAGGTGAAGGCCTCATTCTTTCTTTGCCACTGCGTGTGTAGAATGGCATGTTGGCAATTTTTTTTTTCTATCGGCAGTTAACTTTTCCTCAGTTACACTTCTTTTTTGCTTCAACACGGTAATTTTTTTTTTGGTATGTGTTTTTTGCCCCATTTCAAAATACTGTGTAGTTTGACATCGCCTTTCCCAGATGACGCACTGGGAACACTACCATCAGGACTGGTGACAGAACCTGGTTGCCGATTCTGCTCATATGTGGACTGTTTTGAATCCATTATGAGCCTAAAGCACTTGTAGTGCTACAAATTGTTTTAGATACTGCTGACAAATATGACTTTTGACAGCCAGAAAAATTAATGCAACAGAGTGGGGGACACCCCAAAAGCACTTGGAGTGCCAGAAACTGAACAAAAACCCTCCTCTAGCCTCCTCTTACTGCTGTAACAACTGGTATTAAGATTAGAATGGTATTGAATAGAAACAATAATGTGTCCAATTACTGCCCTGTCCCTGCGCTGATATAACCAGTGTGACCTAACCATGCTTTCTCTCTCTGTCAAATGGCGATGGATTGCTGTGGAGGCTGGTATTTATGCTTTTCAAATCTCGCGAGAACCGAGCTCTGATATGCGAATAAGTCATGATGACGTTTTGCCTCGATTTCGAATCCGAACGGGTGGGAGAGTACTGAGCGTGTTTGGCTCGGTACTCGGGATAGGCTGAATTTGGATCTCGGGGAACCGAGCTCGCCCATCTCTAGTTCAGATAGAATAGTTGAACGGTCTGTATTACTTGTATTCTAAGAAAGAGTTCAATTCTTATCTCTGTCTTAGAATGAATAGGGGCCTCTTTCTACAGGATGTTCAGATAGATACCTGATGTTTTAGGCAGGTATAGGAATGTAAAGGTCACACATGCTCCTTGACCTAGGCATATAGGTTTTCTATATTATGAAATATCTGTCAAAAGCATTTATAATTGATTTATTTACTTTTCTAGTGTATTTCAAAGCATGTGATATGATTAGCGACATCTATAAGAGGGGTGGATTTTCATGTATATAATCTGTGTAAATTGAATCTATAGTCAGTCTTATTCTGCCCTAGAACTAAGACTCATGCATTACATTTCGGAAGAATAAATCAATTTTGCTTTTTCAACACTTACAGCTTTCTGAGTGCTTCAACATTGATGGAGGTCAACACATCTAGAGACGGGAGAAGATCTATCTACTCAACTGTAACCACAAGGTAATATTTTATCTTTTCTGACTATATACTTCTGTCTCCTACTCTCCAAGTTTGCTGAAAAGGTATTTATAGTTGTCTCTAAGTGTGAAATTGCAAATGTATTTTTGAACGAACTGTTTATATGTTTGTATAGATGTACAAGTATATATTTGGTACCAATTATAATTTCCACTTGATGTTTATTTCTCAAAGAGACTGTTTAACCTTGTTAACCATAGTATGAAAGGTTGCATGTATGCAAGTGTGAAAGGGTTTCCTTTACGGGGCCTAAATCTGGTCAGTTTTCAAAATCAAGTATTACTTCTGGTTGACACTCGAAGAAAAAGGATAACTCCAAGCCACGTGAAAGTACTGTAAAACACATAGAAAAGGTACACTATAAGGCCTTAGATAGCAGTGTATGTAACGTGTGCGTGAAAACACCAGGATTTATCGGACAAGATAAAAGTGTGGTTCCCTTAAAACGGTTGAAGCCGAAGAAAGGGGTGATACGTATGAATAGTGGATGTAGCACTACTAACATAGTGCAGATACTGAATAAGTCAATCTTTAAAAGAAAAGATTAAGCTGCACTATGGGACAATATGTAGCCACACGTAAAAACCTTAAATGGTTGGATATTTCTCCTGAGAGTCCGGCCACAATTATGTTCCATAAATATGGAAAAAAGTCTGTTCAATATGTGCATAAATGATTAACAAGGTGTCCTGAATTTACAGCAAAAGGAAATTTTGATTTAAATGTTTTAGGGGAAATAGTAAAAGGTGTTTCTAAAAGTAAAAAAAATAATTCTAAAAGACATAATATGACTGGGGGCATAACTATGAGGCAGAATATGACCAAGGGCATAACTATAAAGCACATTATGACTGGGGAAATTCAGAAACTCTGTTTTCAGTATATTCAGCTAGAGGTTAAGCGTGCATCTCGGGAACCAGCTAGTCTATTCTACTTTTTAGAGCATCAAGTATGTGTCCTTCTAAAGCCAAAACCTGGCCTGTATGAATACAAAGGAAGGAAGGATAAACTTTAACTAGTCAGTCGGCCAGGTTATGCCCAAATAGCTTAGAAGAAAGTGCATCTGGTCATATTTTTAAACTTAAGTAGACATAATACATCCAAAGAGTCTATTCTGTAAAACATATGTGCCCATCTTTCCTTGTTGGTCAGATACATTCTTTGAATGGTGGATCGAACAGTATCTGGGTCTGAAAAAACAATTTCTTCAGGGAAAGACATCACATAGCCTTTATCATAACAGAGTTCAAAATGTCCAGCGCAAAAAATTATTTGAGCTGGCGATTTCAAACCAACTAACTCGAGGACACAAGGATGGGGGCTGAGCACATGCAGGACACTTCAGGCAATGCTGTCCCACTGAAGAGAATATTAAGGTAGAGGTAAACATTAGATACACTACCTCTGGTGAGTGCTAAAGGGTTTACCTAGCAGAGTCCGGAAGGTAGAGTACACAGAGGACCACGTCCTCCTAGAAGAGTGTGATGGTATAGAAGATGGGGGAATGGCACTCAAAAAATACCTATGAGTAACGCAACTCCTATATACTAATCACTCCATGGTTTAGATAAACAAAATTTCACACAAATCCAGTTTCACAACAGAACAGGTCACTTCACGTTTATGTGAAGTTCCAGCGAGAATAATCTTGTAGCGCTTTGGCTTGGCCAATCCATGGAATCCCGTTCTGCACTATTATTGGCAAATTTGCAGAATTTAATCTACGACTAGACCTGGGATGAACAGTCACTTCATTCTGCAGCTGTGGGTAGACCGGGAACTCAAAGCAAAATTCTGACAGTAAAGTATGTTGCAGCCAAATGCTTATTAAAAGGCGAATATATCATGGAACAGTTCCAAAAAATGTTCCTCATCTCTATTCCATAATCATGTTGTGCAGAGCTTTTAATGTTAGCCTTTTGATGCCTTACTTACTGGACCTGCTCCTAGATGTGTCAATTTATTTTAAATGTACTTTTTAAAAAGACATTTCTAACTGTCTACACATTTTTCTCCCCCCGGAAGCGCCCCATAAAACCCCAGCTGAGATTTATTACTGGATTAGTGTGCTATTCTACACTGAAATATATATATATATATCTCCTGCTGGAGTCAGGACTTTGCACTTCAGCGGTCCGTTGCAGACCATATCCATGTGAAGGTCTATGAGCACTTATTCAAGGCTATTTGAATTTCTGGTACGGGAATTGCACACTTGTGGATTATCTCAAAGATGTTAAATATTTAATGCACTATGTTGGCACCCCTTTCTCTTTTTGTATTCTATTAGGCTGATACCTGCAGATAGGTGTCGAATGTATTGGGAGCTGCCATCTCATGTACTGAGTATACAAAGTATTTTTTCTGTCATTATCACTTTTCGTTGCACACTTATAAGCGCCTGTGTAGCTTAGAAATTGGGTGGGAATATTATATATATACATATATATATTTATTTATTTATTTTAGTAGAGAAAAAACACAGACAGGTACTACTAAAAGAAAATCACAGACACTTCTTTCATTCTTTTGGAATGAGCACATTTATTTCAGAGTAAAACCTATAGCTTGACCAACTTCCCAAAAATCAGGAACTGGCCAAGCCTATTTACAACATTAATAGCATATACTGATGTTAGGATTAATGAGCGGGTGATGTACATTTTAAAACCACTGAATTAAAAACCACGGTGTAAAAACAAAAAGCTGGGGCTCACATGGTACGAGGTGACATTTCAAATCCCCTAAAGTAAAATAATAAAACTCCAAATGGGTAACTGATTGGAAAATAAATTTGGTCCATTTAATGTAAAAAAATAAAAATAAATTGATAGTGAATTTTGAGGCTTGTTCTAATCGAGGTAAAGTTCTCCTACACACAGTCATTTTGTTATTTTAACCAATTATTAATGCTTCAGCGATGACACCACTGAATGGATTTATTCAACCTGTAAAACAGTTGCCTTAAACCTGTGGAGGTGAGGGTTACAATTTTATTTCACCAAAGAATAATGAGTTTGGTTTAACTTATGAAAGTTCTAAAGCACCGATATGTTGACAGGAAAAGCCATTGGATTGGCTGATAACGATCACAGTGCACCTCTTGTAAGGTCATATGCTGGGCCTAAAATAAGACTACTGCATAGTTTCACAGGGAAATGAGAATTCTGCACTTCAAATACATATAATATATAAATTTATCTGCACACAATTCATTCAATATTTGAAGCAGAAAAAGACCAAAAACTTTATAAAAAAAATAATAAAAATGAAAAAAAAAAATGAACAAAAAATAAAATTAATAAACAAACACTTTACACAATTTTGGCGGGGACCAGCATTTTACATTATGCTAACGAGCAAGTATTGCATTATGTTTACCAGAGGTTTTACAATCATTTTACAGTTAAGGGACCTTAAAAACATACAATACAAACAGCACTAAAATGTGAAAAAAAGAAATAATCTGGATTAAATTGAAAAAAATTAACAAAAAAAAAAAATGTACAATTTGGTTTTGGAATACTAAATTTTTGATTAAAATCAGCAAAGGGTGTACTGGTGGACTATGGCCTAAACAATTTTATTATTTGAGCATTTACAGCAGCAGATTGTTCAGGTAAACACAACTAACTGCAATTTACGACAAATGTTTGAATTATGACAAAAAGGCCAACATTTTTATTCCAATTTGTTGACAAGCCGTTAGGCGCAGTTTCTTTGAACCAAACCTAAGAACAACAATGTACATGTCACAAGTCAACCTGCTAATATTGTATGATGAACGCAAAAAGACTCAAAAAATGCTCATGGTATAACTTGGAAATACCTATCATCTAAGGTGAGAGTATTGAGAAAAATGGTTTAAAATACTACAAAAACAGGAGTTTTTTCCCTTCACTTTTTCGAAAACAAAAAAAGACAATTATAGACATAGTTTTGTCTTTGAACATACTGTGATTATTAAGGCATTAAACTTTCACAGGTAAGGAATGTTTTTATTATCAATTTTACCTCAGAAAAAGAGGTTTAGACAAATTCTCAAAAATATTTAAATAATTTCTACAAACAGTGGTAAAAACCCCATCATTTTGTGGTACAATGTGTTTTTAACGCCATTTTTATTCACAACTCTCACTCTATATTTAATGGACACAGCGGACGCAGCCATTTTGTGAGCCAATCGTAAAAAATTGAGTCATCCGATCTTGGTCAGCCACACAACCCTCTTGATTATAGATGTTATTTTTAAAAGAACATTGATTATTTAGAGGTCTCCCTTGCTAACAGTTTGGGGCATCAGTGTTTTATTTAATATGTAGAGGGATTTTAAAGTGGAATTAAAACACAGAAAAATATTTGAATACGTTGTAGAAAGTGAACTGTATAACTCCAACAGTTCTTACAGCCCGTCATAAACGTACCAATTGCCAGCCATAGTACGTGGAATAGAATTTTGCCAACATTCTATAATTCAAACGACACATAATGGAGTCATTCCTCAGCGATATCGTTGAATCCAAGCAATCGGATTGGCTGCATGCTCATGAATATTGGCAATCTCACAAAATGGCGGCTTCCACTGTGCGTAGGGGACAGTACCATGTTAAAAAATACTGCAATAGATGACACTAGGCAATTAGAGATACAGGACACTAGGACAATATTACAAATCTGGAAACATTAAAAGGGTTGAGTTAAGAAATAAAATTGACAATTCCAAGCCAGCATTTACTAGAGACATCCAAATTAGAAATTAGAGATCTCCTGGGCCGCATAGACAATGCAATGTATTTGCTAAACCATCAGGCCACCCCAGGACCTCACTAAGCAGCTCTGCGTGTAGAAGGATAATTATATCCGTGTGTTTGCGGATGGTGACCTGTTCAGCTTGAGGGCTGCTAGCTATTGGAATTTTGGTGAGGCTTCGTCAATACTGCCGCCCATGTGACACAGCAATCCTGCTGTCAATGGATGGTCAGAGGTGGAGAAAATTAATGGAACAAATGTGAGGTGATATTGACCGAAAGCCGGACTCCGGTTTAACTTATCACGGCTTGTTTGACAGCGACTTCCTAAATGGGGGAGTTAGGCCAAAAGGCAGTATAACATTACAGGAGGAGATTGGCAAGGCTCCAAGTTTGTTGAATATATAACGTTGAGGTGTCTTGAAACTTCTGAATGTATTTGTTTTCCATTTATCAGTTCATGTGTAACCATCGCCTTCATTCAAGTTTTCGGTTTCATTAGAACGGTTTGTGTTGATGATCTCTTTCAAACCCCAGCTCCTGCATCTGAGGTGCTCGGGAAAAAAATGTAATCCTTTTGCAGGAAAAAAAAAAAAAAAAAAAAAAGACCATCCCCCTCCCATTCAGGGAACAATCTCATATATGCATCCTTTAAAGCCAATTTTATTGAAATAATTTCAATCCCTTAAAAAAGATATTTCTTTTATTTTCTTATATTTTGGTGGAAAAGTAGGCACACACGTGGCAGGGGGCGTACACAATGCCTATTAAACTCCCCAACCATCTGAGTGTAATCCTTTTCAACCCTCAGATGAGCAATCTTGGTCCAAAAATGTATTCGTTTCTCCATATAATGGTACATTTACACAAAAATAGGCACATGATGTGACATGATCCGTGCGGCAGGTTTGCAGTTTGTAAAGGGGGCTTTAGATCTGCACTGTCCCCAGAGTCAATTCAAAAAACAGAAAAACAAAATGGTGGTCTATATGCCAACTGAGATGAAGCCCTTATGTACACGACACACTCGCTGTCTGACAGACCACGTGAAGTGTTGCTAAGTGCTATCATTTTCATTATATTTACTGTGCCAGCTTCCACAACAGCCCACATAATTACACGGGTGTGCTATTTATACATATCTTACATTTTTTATATACTTTATAATGGAGCATCATCAAATTCTTAACTTAGAATTTCTATTCTGAAGACAAAAGGTGGCGGCCGATTCGGCGGCTGTCTTTAATAGGGATTGTAGGGAGCTCCGTTACCGTTCCTAACGGCCCCACCACCATGGAGACGGATCAGCTAGCCAAATTCTATATTTAATCACGACTGGTTGACCATTCCTTTTAGATATCCTCTTTGGTGTCCTGACAAGAGGATGAATGACTGAAATCAATCTCCTTCTCTTAACATTATTCCCACGATTAGTACAAGCGTTGCTGCCAGACAAACGTTAAACAAGACCAAGATGTAAGACACCCTTGTCCTCTTTGGACGAAGTTGCATTTTGGTTACATGCCGGAACATTGACAGTGCCGAGTAGAAGAAAACCAGTATGGGGGTCTTAGAACTTTACATCCTCCTCCAAATACAGCTTACATGGGGTACTCACTAACCCTGGGACCCCACAGTCACCTGGTGTCTGACAGGATTACAAGAGCAAAGCCGTTCAAAGCATTCTGCGCCATTGACGCCTGGTATGCAAATAACGCTGCATCCGATAGGTAACTAACCGTGGCCAATCCAAACAGGGGCTCATTAATTACACACCTCAGCCTGAGCAGGCTTGATTTCCCCAAAATGATAGGAAAGCTCTTTACTCGTTCTCCTTTCAGCGCTAGCTGCAACTGCGTTGATCCCGGGAATGGATTGGGAACACCACATTGGTATACAGACAATAGGATTCCTGGCCTCAATTCTGTACATTGGCACTACATTTTTATTTTTTTATTGTCATCATCGATACTTTAAGTATAAGACAATTTAGGATATTAAAAGTAAACATACGATCAGGCGCCACAAAAAAACCAAAACAAAATAAAAACAACATTTTAGACTGCAGTGGATAATAAATGTATGTCTGTGCTTGCAAACCATACCAGTAAACAAAAACGGTCCTCACTATAGTCCATGTGTTTATGTCTAGTCAATGATACCAGTATGAGAAACGCCTTTGGCTGAAAGTTCTACATGTGACTAGTGAAAAGTTCAACACACTGCTGGTAATTAGCATGGAGATAATGGTCGAAGGATTTAGAGAGCCGGACTCTGACCAAAGAGGTTTGATCCATGGAAGGTACAATAATATCAGTGTCCAACATTACGAAAATGTAGCCTAACCAGTGACATCACTGAGGCATGGGGCAGCCATTTTATGGACCGAACCAATACCATTACTTAAGAACCAATGAGATCACTAAAAGGATGAGGAACTTGTGTGTCAGGTGACCGTTTCCTAGTGCATGGATAGGCTGCTCTCTCACGAACATCGGTTCAACACACAAAATGGCCGCCTCATCTGTGTGTATGCAATGAATATTTTATTGTGGAGCCATTTTCCTTCTGGGCAGAACTACTGAAGTTAATAGCAGTTGACCAGTCAAAAAGATAGGTTTGAATTTTTTTTGAGACCTTGGAATGTACAGTAATAATTAGTACTATGCGATACAGAGCAGCATACTTTCAGGATATAATGAACAAAACCCCCAGAGACCCACATTGCACTAAAGGCTTGTTTAAACCCCCCGTTACCTGCTGTACAAGAGCCAGTCACAAAATTGAGACCGCGCCCAGCAGCCAAAATGCCTACGGCTTGTGTAGCAATAATTGCAAGACTAAAAGGCTTATCTTATTTTATTTTTTTTTCTTTAATACAAAAATCTATGATATATCTTCTATTTATATATTTATTTACAGAATAAATTCAGGCAGATTGTGTGGAACGGCAGTAAATCTGAGAGATATGCTGCTGTGTGTCGCATAGATCTTATCCAGAACAGTCGCCAAAGGCTTTTCTCTGTCAGGTTAGAGATCTGCAATGGGTCAATGCAAATGTACGAGGGGAGGGGGGGAAGGATATTTATAAAAAAAAAAAAAATTAATCCAAACATCAAGCTATTGTATTCAAATAATGATAAAAACAAAACCCTAAAACGGCTAAATCGGCACTAATCACTTTGCTACATATAAAATGTCCAGCTAATATAAAGCACATTGTACCAATCCTCTAAAACAGTTAAGATATATACACTGATCTAGATATATTAACAAATAGAATATTACAAAATATTAAAGGCCACAGTCGCATCCTTCCCTTGGTTTTATTTGAAGTTGGCGTAGTCCGAGAATGCGTCAATATATTCCTGCACCACTCTGTAACAGAATTCATACTGCTCCTGGGCACGGGGGAAGAAACAGGAGGGGTTAGTGGAATAGCATAGGCAGTTTGGTATAATAATTACATCAATAATGTCACTAACACTTTTTGGGGGGTATTCAATTGTTCGGCTTGACGGCCGAAAAACGATCGCTCTAAAAGTATTACCGTTAATACGGTAATTACTCGCTGAATTTCGAGTAAATTACCGTATTAATGGTTTTCTCGCGCAATATTACCGTATTAACGGTAATATTTTTAGAGCGCTCGTTTTTCAGGGATCTCGCTAACAATTGAATACCCCCCCTTTGAGTCTATTTGGTGAAAATGTTAATAAAAGGAGTACAGTCTCCCCAAATTTTGTGGTCTAACCATGCAGACATACAGCCAGGCCGCCATACTTTGCAGCCGTGCCCCTCCCCCTCTCCTGGCGGTACAACCACATTACCAGTATAAGTGGGCATAGATTGCTGTAACTATTACTTTATCTGGTACCTGGTATGAGGGAAACGGATGCCCCAGAGCAAACCTTATAACAGAAAGGTGTATTCAACTTTTTTAATTTTAAATTTATGTGAGGCTTTAACCTGACAAACGATTCAGCACAGGAGAGGGTAAATCGTATTGTGGTGTGTGACATGTTATGGGCTTATCCATGCAGTAATCTGCTGACCAAGTATAAAATAGCTGGTTAAAGTCTGATTTTAATGTTTGTGGACATTTTACTCCTGCTGCAATGTAGATGCAGTGTATAGAGGGGCGCAGCTACGGGGATTACTCACTTGTAGAAGGATGACTAAGTGCCCCAAGATTCTGGGGCTTTTACAGATCCCAGCGGTGTAAATCCAGTCCCACTCGTCAGGGCAGTAGTGTAGTTACAGGCTCCTGGGTCTCAGAGCAAAGTCTAAGTTTGAGCACCCCCCCCCCTCCTCCTAACACCTCCATTCCTAAGAACACCCACCACCAGTGCAGACTACCCTTCTGATGATCTTCTATGCCAGACCTGACCAACCTGTAGTTGAGAAACTACAAGTCCCAGCATGCTTTGCCAGCCGATAACTGGCAAGGTGTGCAGGTACTTGTAGTTTCACAACAACTGAAGAGCCACAGGTTGGCCGGGCCTGCTCTACTCTCCGTACGTTGATCAACCCATGGACGAGAGACAGTGGATGTTTGGGGGTCGAATTTGAATAAACAGACTGTTCACCTACCAGTGTTTGGACCATGTGTGGCCTCTGTAACCTCAAGCTTTTCACGGTTTGAAAGACGTCTAGAATCCCCTCTGCTTTCACTCTTTCCAGTACTGTACTCAGAGCACAGAAAGTCCCGGTCCTCCCGGCTCCGGCACTGAGGCAGAGAATACAGTATGAATACACGAGCCAATAAACATTATTCAGCCACTGTCGACAGAGTATGGATTCATATCAACCAATAGCGGTTACCGGCTGTAGAGGACTCAAGGTTTTCCTTGCTCAATTGACACTGCCATATTGGAGACCTCTCCACATCCCCAAGTCACTAAACTGCTGGATATTTATTTAAATTGTCTGTTTACACAGAACACCTTTTAAAAATATTAGCGCAAAGGTCTTCCTTTATCATACACCTATCTCTTTACTCATTTTGTTAGCCTGGCAGCTGGATGGATGCAAGTGCTCGTTCACAAAGAGAAACTTAAGGTGTTTACACGTGAACTGCTCGAGAAATTTGGGATAATTGATTCCTACGATAAAAGCATTTTCCTAATCATACCCAAGTCAGTATAATATGTCAACTCATCACCTGGAGTTTTCAAATAAGAAATTGAAGGTTTTTCATTTATTATTAGTATTATCATCATCATAGATTTGTAAGGTGTCACAGTGCTCCGCAGCGCCGTACAGTAGGGAAACAGGGCATACATAAAACAGGGACATACAAGGCAGACAAAATAAATAGAGACATGAAAATAAAGGGCTCATTACAGAGCTTACATTCTAAGTGGGAGAGGGCACAGCTGAAACAAGAGGAGCGAGTGTGACTCAGAGTGGAGATTGGGACAGTTGTGAGGGTGTATTAGTGTGAATAGTGTTATAAGGGGTTTTCAAAGAGCGTGAACGATTTAAAGGCTATGGGAAAGTCTGATTGGGCGTGGTAGGGAATTCCATGGGTGGGGAGCAGCACGGGAGAAGTCTTGTACGTGGAAGTGAGAGGTGGTTACCAGAGACGAGACAAGACAAGGCGCAGGTCAGAGGTAAATCTAAGAGGGTGGGAGGGAGAGTATTTTGATAGAAGATGTATGCAGGGGTGTTGTCGTTGAGGCATTTCCGATCAACAGTATTGTGAAAGCCTCAATTTCCCCATCCCTATAACCATTACTGCTCGGCCCAGCTATTTGCCCTAGGCTATACACAACACCAAGCCAAAGAGGAGATGACCTCTCTTAAGACCGGAAAGCACAAACAGAACCATAAGATCAGCTGGATAAATTAAAATCATAAAACAATAAAGTTCAACTAATCAGAAAAAACATTTTTCGAACACTCAGTATATATATACGCAAGTATAGTATATGCAAGTATATGACTAAATAGACCTCAAAGAGTCCAATATTTAAATATAGATATATAGCAAAGACTGTAAAATCATCGATGGAATAATACAAAGATTTAGAGAGTGTTTTTACTAGCTAAACTAAATACCATGCTTCCTGTCTCTCCCTGCTGCAGGTTGCAACGTTAGGAGGGAGGGACTAGCGCAGTGGGCAGAGTGACCGACAGCTTGGTGAACTTGCTGTGCAGACTGAATTCATACACAGTAACAGTGATGTCACAGTAGCTCAAATGACTGCAGCGTCGGCTTTTTGATCTGTATGAGATCCCATCAGGATACGGTCTTAACAAGAAGTGGGAGGGGATACAGCTGTCAATAATGGGGAAATTTGTTGGGGAGGGGGAGAGGAGAGGTAATACTTTACTTAAGACAATGGCTGTCACTCTCCTCAATGATATTATGTAGACATCATTTAAATTGGTCAAAGAACAACTTAAAAAGTAATAAAACATAAGTAGTTGAAGGCTGCAATCACATGGCTTCTACAGTCCAGTGCATGGCGTAAAAGAAAACTACCACCTTCATCATTTTTCGAAAACGAAAAGAAACAGAGTCCTAAAACCATGGAGTTCTGATCAGTAGCATTTAACATGGAAAAGTGCAGCAAACATTTTACCATAGAACACATTTCTATCCTGTATCTCCAGTTCTATCAAGTGAACGAGAAATGAACACATTGGTCTGCGTACGGTAGCGTTTTTGCGTTACCTGTAGGCGTCGCCATTACTCACCTGCAGTGCACAGTGATTGGGTGGTTCCCGGATTGCTGCTGCTGTTTCTGCACAGCCGCGATGATATTAATCATCCCTTTCCCGTCGGTGGGAATCCCGACCTCCGGCCACCCGTGAAAGTGGAACTGTCTGATTTGACGGGCTTTGTTCTCCTGTTTAAAAGAGACCGTTGGTCAGAGTACTGTGTAACACACGACTTCTAACGTGTTGAAGACAAAACAACAACAACAACCAACAACCACAAACCACCAAAAAAGCAAAAAACAACCACCAAAAACAACCAAAAAAAAACAAAACATGCTAGCAACACAAAGAGAACATTCTTTAGGTGGCGGTGGCGTAACTACTGAAGAACTGGTTACAGCAACAAAAAGTAGTGCAGCAGCCAATCAAAGTTGTACGTCATCGCGCGCAGCCAACCAACCAGAGTCAGGCGTGTTTTAGAGCACGTATAAATAACCGTGTAGATAAAGCGAGCAGCCTGTTTCATGACATGAGGGACACATGAGGAAGCGCTCACCCTGGTATTGGTGACCAGAAGATCTCGCACCGTGTAGCTGTCGCACTCCTCCTCCTTCTTCAGCTCTATGGTGATGTCGCCAAAGGACATGTTGCTGTCTGTCGGCCAATACTGTGCACACTTTTCCTACATTGCGGAGATTAACGAGAACGTTAGTAAAATCATTAAAATACACTGATGAAAACAAGGTATCTGTAGGACACTCGGTCGAGTGCACGAGCTCACTGATTGTAATAGTCTACATCATTTAATAGGTAGGAGGCCATATCAATACTCCAACATTACCTGTCCCCTCTCCTCCAGCTCGGTTAACATGACAATGGAACAGGATTTCCACTCCCAAATCATTCTCCAGAAATCCTCCATGGTATGACGTAACGGGCCCTGACTTGCAATGTAGGAGTCCTTCTGTCTGTACCCCTGCAAGACAGAGTAACAATGTCCATACAGATGTAGGAGAAGCAGCACAGAGCGCCCTCTAGTGTCAGAACCGTAGGTGGTCAGTAAAAAAACATATTTACAAGGATCTGGTTTGTTCCGTGTGACAAAAACTTACTAAAATCAGTGACTATCTTGGGTGTCACCAGCCTGAAATTTACCGCAGAGACCAAGACGGTCGTTCGTAGAACCGTTCTGCTAACATTTCAATTTATAGTCACGGCGTCAAATGCACAATTTAACATAAGCAAACAGGACGGGAGAGGTAAATCAGACAATGTAAATGCTAGCACCCGCACTACATAAATAATCCGCAGGACATTTAATATGAGAGCCAATGTCATCCAGCTGTAATTTCCCATGTGGTGAGACCGGAAGGTGCAATGGTAGGAAATGAAATATAGATATAGCAAGAATGAGAGCTGGCACACAATTATTAAAGTCAGTGGTCAAAGGGACCCTCACTCCCCCCCCCCCCCCCCCCAGCCCACCATTCCCTACTTTTTATCCTAATTTTTCTTTATAACAAAAAACAAACAAACAAACACGGTGCTCTAGGTCATTATTAAAAGGGATGTATTTCTATAGTTATTTATCATACAGAACGGTCGTCTTTATTAATGTCGCTTACAGCCTTTCCAGATGTACGTGTGGGCAGGACAGGATCGATAACGAATCTCGTGAGGCGGGATCACCAGATCCTTATAGAATCCAGATTCTCCCTACGGAATTGCGATGTTTCGGTCACATGTCAGCATGGGGCACAAGTGCGAGGTGCAGAATGAACACTGGACTAAACCTGGGTTATCCTTGCTACCTGTCTTGTAATAGAACTTTGCATTTGGACATTAGATACTGCATATACTAAATGGCCAAGGAACAATAAATCTTAGCGGAAAACCCCATAATGTTGCGTCCGCTTTAAAACATGGACAATAACTGCGCTAATGTTATTGAACCAGATTCTCTATGGAGCGGATGTACGTGTCTGGAAAAATTAGTACCATAGAGAAAAGCATTTAAAGGGTAAATAGTTAAGGAGTCCAGAACGAAGTGCTCTGTAATATAAGTCTGTTTAATTGCAGATAAATACGATTCATTTTGCTAAATAAATCCCATTTCTTCTTTCGAGTTTGTAAAAACGAGTTTGTAAATGCCAAACTCCCCATCACAACAACGGCCTGATACTGAACACACAAGATGCAGATTTAGATTTTGTGGAAACGGAGATTATCACAAATCAAACTGGATGAATAAACTAAAAGCAGAACAAACAGCGCTTAGGCCAGGGGGACTGTACTCTTGCTCAATATAAGCAATAGGTCCTGCAAAGACTATCATCATCATCATTTATTTATATAGCGCCACTAATTCCGCAGCGCTGTACAGAGAACTCACTCACATCAGTCCCTGCCCCGTTGGAGCTTACAGTCTAAATTCCCGAACACACAGACACAGACATAGACAGACAGACAAAGAGAGAGAGACTAGGGTCAATTTGATAGCAGCCAATTACCCTACCAGTATGTTTTTGGAGTGTGAGAGGAAACCGGAGCACCTGGAGGAAACCCACGCAAACACGGGAAGAACATACAAACTCCACACAGATAAGGCCATGGTCGGGAATTGAACTCATGACCCCAGTGCTGTGAGGCAGAAGTGCTAACCACTGAGCCACCATCCTTACTATTTAAAGTCAAACAGGCAACATCCCACCTTACAGCTATAAATACCTTCTAATTAGCAGAAGCTCAGCGCCAGACTCTTAATTTGACCCATCATGTATACCCTTCTAATATATAGACTTGGACCAGGCTTGGCCAACCTGTGGCTCCCCCGGAGTTGTAAAACTACAAGTCCCAGCTTGCTCTGTCAGTTATCAGCTGACTGCTTACTGGCAAAGCATGCTGGAACTTGTAGTTTCGCGACACTTAGAGAGACACAGGTTGGCCAGGCCTGGTCTTGAGAGCACATGAGAACATTCCTCATGCTCTAAGTGACAGAAAAACTTCCTAAAGTTCCAAGCATTCCAATTAAGGTTATATATAAACTAATAATAGACTTACATCAATAAAGGAGGCATTTACATAGTCTGTATTCTCTTCTCCCCTCTTCACTGGAATAATGACTCGATTGAATTCATCTGCTCAACAAAAATAAAAATAAATATTAGTTGGGGGGAGGTTGATTTAAGAAGGGCTTGCCCACTTTAAAGATGGCAGCTATTTTCCCACACATGAACCACAGACTGGAGACGAGAGACTTACATGGGATTATCTGGAGGACGCGGTTTTTCTTCATGTTTGGCGGTAGGTTCCCCGTTCTCATCTTGTCATTCTGAATTTTAATGGACGTTAATTTCTGTAGTGACAAATACAAAAAAACAGTTAATTTGACAGGATCACACTCGCATACAATCTCCAACTGCAAATAGTTTTGGAATCAAACAACTTAAATGCCTCAAAGGAGAATGCTGGACTACAATGGAGGGATCGTCTCAGGAATCATGGCTTCATACAGGGCTGGAGTCACCTCGGCATTTTATAAAGCTCTGCAGACAACTAGTTTTCAATATAACACATTGTTTTCCTGTCACACAAGAAGTGCCGGGGAGCACTTTAGATGCACTAAGGCACCAGTCCAATAAACACTTTCCTGCATGGAATGGCTAAGAGACGCCATTTTGTTGCAAAACCCTTTGTCAGTCTCCCTGTTATATATGGGATGCTGTATTGTGCTACTTACTACATTATCACTGTGTATTGTTGTATTAGCTTTACGCTCATTTTCGACCTAGGTTTTTTTCTGGTTTACGTACTATATTTATGTATTTGCTTTGTATTGATGTAGCCTCGCTATTTAGCGCTGTGGAAATGGTGGCGATGTATAAATAAATGAAGACAATGATGTTGGGACAGTTTTTCGGATATATTTGGGCCTCCTCTGAGCCACAAGGCTACTTGCCATCTGCGACACACGAGGGGGCGTTACAGTGCTACAAAACAGACTCCCGGGCACACCGCTGGTACCAGGAGCGGTCTCATCTGGAACGTAGATCTACACCTGGCTGCGGATAGGAGGGTATAACCCTACCCCAGGGCATAAAACACCATCTGACCTTGAACTCTTCCTCGAGGCCGTTGCTGCTGGCCCCTAGGATTTTATTGTACAACTTCTGGAGGTGCGTTTCCAGGGAGGTGACTTCCAGCTCCGTGTCTCCGTACAGGTAATGTTCCAGCAGGGCTTGGTAGATGAACACGTACTGCATCTATACACACAGGAGGGAGGGAGAAAACACAAACCTGTTATCCAATCTGCTGGCACAACAGGGGAAACATTAACACAACGCTATCAAAATCTATAAACCGGTCGTATGTCTCCGTATAAACATTCTACTGCATCCAATTTCTTCTCTGGAAACTGAGAAAAGCAGAAGCTTGAGGCTGTCAGTGATTACTTTCTTACATCCGCGCCTCGTTAGGACATCAGTGTTTACGTCATAAACCGATTATACTGCACGGAGAAAACCGCCAACGTGACCTATGCCATGACTGATTAACCACGCGCTGCCCATATCCGCCCCCATCCTCGTTATCACATTTCCATGTAGCACATAAAGCCCATAGAATACAGTGTTCCCTCTTTATTCCACCACCAGTTACTTTCTCAGGACATAAGAGCATTCAAATGTAATAATATTATAATTCACCTCTTTATAGCACCAGTTTTGACCTGTGTGTTATACCCGCAGTATAAAAAGAGTGAGCACTCAATATAGAATTCAATCTGACCCGCTAAGAGATGAATCTATCTTTTATCTGTGTATTATCGAGTTCCTTACTGCATAGCGCAGGTTACACAAGAAATCGGCTATAGAATGTGAGATTATTACCAGTAACCTCAGAGTTCTGTGCTCCGTATAACAGTAATCTGTGTTTAAGCTCTTTACACGGTCACGGACCGCGTCTGTAACTGGCGAGATCCCATTATATTGTTACGTTTATATAGATAGCAACGTGATCCTCATTGCTGGAGATTTTACGCCCATGTCTGCATAATGGCCGCGACACAAATATTCTTATAAACACCAAACAGGGGCTATTCGTTCTGAAATATAGGGACGGTTACTACATTGTATTTGATAACGGACTACAGGATATGTTATTCCTTATAATACTCAACCGATTACAACAGGACATGTATGCTCCTATGTGGTGGGCAGCACATTATAACACTATTAACAATACGTTATGTATTTACAGAAGGGCTGAATGATTCTCCTGTACCAGTGTTGGCTAACCTATGACACTCTAGGTGTTGTGAAACTACAAGTCCCAGCATACCCTTCCAGCAATAAGCTGCTAAATATTGGCAAAGCATGCGGGGACTTGTAGTTTTACAACACCTGGAGTGTCACAGGTTAGCCAACACTGTCCTGTACTATACGCAGTCACAGAATCCTGCTGCTGGGGTACAAGAACAAACAACACTACAGGACATCGTTCGCTCATTCAGCGGCGCCCGTCCCTCGTTACTTACGTCAGTTTGCACCATCTGACAGCGCTGAGCCCGGATCCGACTGACAAACCCGTAAACATCCACCTTTTTCTCTGCGTTCATCATATCCAGCATGGCGTCTATGACTACGAACGTCCCGGTGCGGCCCACCCCGGCGCTGAGGGTCAGACAGAGAACGTATGATTAACAGGCAGCCAGTGACCATCGTCGTTTGTTATCGCACAGTTGGGGGTAGATAAGGTACAATTTATTACAAAACAAAAAAAGGGTGTGGCAAAAAAAAAAAAAAGTGTAATAATGCATCTACTACAAAACCGTTGTAACATACACGGCTGTGATTGGAGTGTTATAACTTTACATTGTCCCTGTACATAGAGCGCTGTACGTGCGATGTGACATACTTCCCACATGAGAAAGGGGGGGCAGAGAAAGAGGGGAAGGGCAGAGAAAGAGGGGAAGGGCAGAGAAAGAGGGGAAGGGCAGAGAAAGAGGGGAAGGGCAGAGAAAGAGGGGAAGGGCAGAGAAAGAGGGGGCATTACTTTGCCCCCAAAATCTAAACCCAACTTGGGCAGACTAAGATATAAAGTAATTCTCACTACACAGATAAAATGTGAGAATCGGTGTGGTCATAGAGGAAAAAAGCCCTGCAAAGAGTTGATGACCAGGTTACTTTGCTGCAGGGCTTCCTGAAGAGTAACAAGAAGTCTACCTACGTCCAGACAGTAGGATGTACATGGATGGTTTCTAGCACTGACCTGCAGTGTACAACGATGGCTCCAGCATACTGTGGGTTGCAGGTCTTCACTTTCTTCAGGAATTTTAACATCCCTATGGGAGTAAAAGGCACCCCGAAATCAGGCCAGCTGGTGAAGTGGAACTGTGTGACAAGGCGCTGAGGCTTCTTATTCGAGACATCACCGACCTGAGAGAAGAGAGATGATTAAAACAGATTCTGACTCCTCTCAAAAGTCAACATTCTTCTCCGAGCTGGATCACCCCATGACCTCCGTACTACAACTTATCACGCTGACTTGGGCTTCGTACTCACTGCTGCAAAAAACTGGGTCACAAAACGGAACAAAATGTTTCCAATGATCCCATACCGAGCTGCTGCAGAGATGGCGTTTTCCGAACGTTGCCTGTTCGCATTTTCGGTCACACTGGCGTTTGAACTTGGGCTTTTTAAAAGACAAATCAAATGCCTACGGGTGTAAGGCCTTAGAGGAGGCAGACATTAAGTGGGCTGAGCCAGTAGTCATAGCTCTGTGATGTCACAACTTTCTAGGCCAAATATTGGTTCCGCAAACACAATGACAGCTTCCACTGTGCGTAGGTGGAGGGTCCACTTTCTAGAAGCTCAAAAGTTAAATTGGTTTATGCTACACAAGTTTGTGTATGGATAATGGATGAGGCATTCTATGCTGCCCATATGAAGAAGATAAAAGCATGAAATAAATAAAACAAAAAAAAAAAATGTAAAACCCATAAAATAATGTAGGTATTATGTACATGTAGGACAATCACATCATGACACTCTACTTCCTTTATGTCCTGCATTGTACCTCTGTACTGTAGCTTGAAAGAGTAACACCATGCAGTGAGAGAAGCCATTGCCATGGTAACAGAACTCTCAGACTATGGGAGCAGTAAGCTACTTCTTCACGCCCATCATTATGTTCTCCTCTGTACTAATGCATGTGTACTTGCGCCTTGTCCCGTCTCTGGTAACCACCTCTCATTCCCGCCTACAAGACTTCTCCCGTGCTGCTCCCCACTTATGGATTTCCCTACCACACTCTATCAGACTTTCCCACAGCCTTCAAATCTTTAGATCCTCTTTGAAAACCCATCTCTTTTTTAGAGGTGACCTTATCCCTGATAACACTACTTACACTAATGCACCCTCACAACTGTCCCAATCTCCACTCTGAGCCACACTCGCTCCTCTTGTTTCAGCTGTGCCCTCTCCCACTTAGAATGTAAGCTCTCTAATGAGCAGGGTCCTCCATACCCTTTGTTTTCATGTCTGCATTTATTTGGTCTACCTTGTATGTCCCCGTTTTACGTATGTCCTGTTTTCCCTACTGCTAGTGCTTCGCGCTACGGAGCACTGTGGCGTCTTACAAATCTATGGTAATAAGAATAAAGCATCCAATGTCCAAAATGTTTTAAATGTAAATTTGAATTGGGCTTTCTCGCTGTCCTGGCAGTATCTCATTGGAAGGGAAGGCGAGATGTGAAATGGCGTGGGACTAAACAAGTGTATACCAGGCAGTACATTAACACCTATAACAACCCAACTATTTGTGTGCAATGGCTTTTTATTAGAGATGCTCACTGACCCCCGTGCACTGGTTTTGGATCTGGATTAGCTTCATGTATTGGCAAAACTGCCCTTGTGTGTTTTGTTTTTTTTTAGAAAAAATCCTAAAATATGCTAAAAATCACATAATTTTGCTTTTTTTGTTCCTACATTATTATTAAGTCCAATAACACTAATTGCAAGTCGTTTGCAGTCAATTTTGAGCACCTCACAGATCACAATATTATTTTCACACACTTTCGGACAAATACTGCAGCGACCTGGCTGGATGGTAAGCGACAGAGCAATGACACAAACACACGGCAGTTCCTAGCACATCTAGGACACATTGGCACACAGCAGTGGCAGAAAAGAAATATGGTGCTAGATGGAAATGTCCTTGGGCCAGCCCGCCCTCCCAATGTTATGTTAGATCTTAAGAACAATCGCGAGATCAGACGACGTAATGAAGTTTTGCCTAGTTTTCAAATCCGAGAAAGCGCGAAGGTACCGAACCGGCTCGGTACTCTGATCTGCTATGTTCGGGTATTTTCGGTTCTCTGGAAACCGAACCTGAGCATCTCTACTTTTTATATGGCTAAACACCAGCTGTAGTGAACGATGTATCTTCAGGAGGCCAGAATCCCGCGACTTAGACCTGGAACACGTCTAATGTTATAATATCCTAGTATTTTACCTGCTGGATGCAGAACTTGCGTACGGTGTAGTCCACCAGGACAGTCATATCTTCCACCGACACCCGGATGTTACCGTACGTCCAGCAACCCTGGTCCGGCCAGTACTGAGCACACTTACACTGTAGGGACAATAGGTCACATGATGAGAAAACAAGGACAAGCTCCGTTAATGTCTTACTTCAAATGTATTCACAAAAGAGTCTGGAAATCATCTTCAAGTAGAACACTCCAAAACCATCACAAACCATAAATAAATAAGTAAACGGTTCCCACTATACAAAAGGACATAGCCAAGGACTAGCGCAGTGCTCACCATTTTATTTATGGGACAAGGTTTCTAAATTGTATCACCCCGTGAAGCCGTGGAGAGTTTAGAGCAGAGCTTGTCAACTTATTTATGATCAAGTGACTTCTAATGTCTGTAAATGTTCATTAAATACACTCTGATGTCATTATCTGTTCACTATCAAGTACATCCCTGTCTATAACATGATGTTTAAGTATGCAAGTAGTTTCTTTAGTTTACATCGCTGTTATCGCATGAGATTTCTGCACATTTTAATGCACAATTAATAATTTTCTTACTGTCTGTACTATTTACTGAATGCAATATAAAAAAAAAATGTATTAAAAAAACAACAACACGTGCACAGACATTAACACATGGCACAATCATGGTATTATCTTTTTTCCCAAAGGCCTCAAAACTTGATGGACTGGTTAGACCTTAAATGAAGCCAGGTGAAGACCGTCCCGGGGCTGAATAAATACCCTAACCCTCCTGACCTCTCAGGATGTCGGCTTATACACGACAAGCCTGGAATCATCTAATCAGCAGCCTGAGGACTTGGAAATAAAGATGACTGTTACATAGCGGTAGGAGGCTATAAAGAGGCATCTAAACGCTTCCAGCTTGGAACGTCTACTGTCAGAAACACCATTAATAAAGGGGAAGTTCAGGGGGAAGTAAGAGCAAGATGTGGAACAATCCATTATAGGACGGCTCGTACACCGGTCGCTGCAAGGCACCAGCAGAAGGAGAACGGTTATAGTCCCCAGCACAACGCCGCTCACGGTAAAATAATCTGCATGGAAGACTGGTTAGAGGGAAACATTTCCTGCAACCCCACCTCAAAGTCAACATCTGAAGTACGCAAAACAATTCAAAGACCAACCAGAAACTTTTCTGAACCAAGTGCTGAGAACCGATGAAACAACAACAACAACAACAACTACAACAACTACTACTACAACTGAGCTTTTTGGCCACAACCATAAAACATACATGTGGAGAAGAACAGGTGAAGCCTTAGGCGTGCGTGTGGATCTATTATACTTTTAGGGTTGTATCGTGAAAAGCGCCACAGGGATTATTGTCTGGGGGGGTGGAAGGAAAAATGGACTCAAATTATTCAAGATGAAAGTTTTGGAATGATCTTCGCAGTCCCCAGTACTTACAGGGTGCCCAAACTATAGCACTTGTCACATTCAAGGTCTTTTAATCTGTTACAGTCAACAAATAAAAGTTATAGTGCCTTAAAATATGAAGAACTAGGTCACATGTACCCTGCAGAAGTTATGTTGTTATCTCCTGTCCACTTACAGATTCAGTGTAACCTGACAAGGGAGTGCCCAGCCTTTCTATATACAACTGTATGTGTGGATGTAGTAACTATGCTTAACCAAAACTGAAATTTATTAAGAAAATTTAAGCCTTAATAAGCCTGTCTGAGTTACCCAGTGGGGTACATTTAACAGAGCTGGAGAAAAAAAAAAATACTGTAGAGGGTAAAAAACCTCACCCCCCACCGGCTCTAGTCGCTCAGCCCTGATACAATCAGAAAACGACACGTGGACCACTAAGGACACTGATCCCAGCTATCCAATCAGAAAAGCTGAGATAGTCTTAAGTATAAACTACGTAGACGGAATGGTAACGGGTAGGGAGAGCACTAAAGCTGTATTACTACCGAGGGAGGAAGTGATTTTTTTTTTTTTTCCATTATTATTTTTCTTGGGGGGGGGGGGGGGGGAATTGAAGCAGGAGGACCAATGGAAAACCCACAATTATGGACACTGTGCTTCTCATTGGCCCTCCCTGCTCACACCTGCATTCTGAAGCGGTGAACAAAATCGTTCACACTTTAGGTGGTGGCGCTGCTTTTCCAATACTCTTCGTTTGAGACTTACACAAACGTGTTGCATAAATACAGCGACAGATCACGTGACGTGTCACATGTCTAACAAGTCACATGACGGAGACGTCCATACTTGCCTCTTTCCTTTCTTTCAGGTTGGTGACCATGACGATGGTCGCTGTATTCTGTTCCCAAATCATTCTCCAGAAGTCGTTCACGGTTTCCTCTTTTGGCCCTTTAAATCAGAGAGCGGAAAAGGGAAAAGTACGGTGAGCACTCAGCCAACAACTGCGTATGTGTGTTCCTGGTGTAGAACGTGCGGTCAGTATAGAACGGATGCAGATCTTCAGTTACTCCTAAGTGTTGGGATCTTTAAAACAGAACCAGTTACTCTTCCCTGAAAGGCCCTTAACCAGTCAGAGGCGAATCCGCCACTGCTGGAAGAGACGGGGGGCTCTCTTCTAATTCGCAAATATCTTCGTCATTCCTGGGGCTTTGGGCAACTAAATAACCAGGTAACAGTGGTTTGTTTCCAAAAGGAACAGAAAAGAGAAAAGAAAAAAAAAAAAGAAATCCACCATAACATCATAAAGTCTTTATACTATAGGTAAATGGAAATGATTAAACTGCAACTTGCTGAGCCAACGGGATATAGCGCAGAGGACCAATCACCTAATGGATGCCACTATTCTGTGGGATTAACCAACAGTCAGTTTATCAATTCACTAGAAACTAGTGACACTATCGAGGCATGAGGCACTTTACGCCTCATAGACGCCATTAGCATCCCAGTGAATGGAGAGGCGGCATCCACTTTGCCTTGACGGTTGTACAGTATTGAGGGATATATTGGCGAGATAAATAAACCATAAACAATGACGGGATTCGCTCTTACCTTGTGCCGCTATAAACTTGTTCTTTTCTTGGTAGCCCTGAAAAATAGCAATGAGTCAGTGCAAACAATTCAGGTTGTATACCATGATATGACTTCTGTGTTTAGTTTGGTCATTGAGACCATTGCCTGCTCCCTACTGTAGATTATAACTTTAGGGGGCGAGTTGACGTCCGTGCTTGCCAACTGTAAATACGGGCAAAACGCCCCATTTACAGAGATAATATGTAGCCTATTTTGGGCATTATATCACAATTATATCTAAACGGTTTTCTAAAAATAAATAGGAGATACATTCCATCCGTGTGACAGACACAGGAAAACACTTGGACACAGACCCGATAAGACATTTACAGCTTGTATTCAGCACTCGGTAACAAGTAGACGCTTACATTGATAAACGAGGCATTAATGTAGTCTGAGTCTGGCACTCCTTCAATCGGACTCAAGTGAAGTCTGGAATGGTCATCTACGAAAAAGCAGAAAGGTCAGAGGTTACGGTCAGCTATAATGTCCTCATGGCTCTATAGCATTACAGCAGCTAGTTAAGCAACAACACAAGTAGCAGCAAATTCTATGCAAGATGAACTTGGATCTGTACAACAATCTTCATGAAATTTCGGTTACCCAATAATTGAAGTTTGCCATTATTCAATTTGTATAAAGATTGGCACAGATGCGGTTTCTACACGTTTCTGTTGCGGCCGGTCTACAATCGGCGGCACTGAAAGCTTCCAGCACTAAACAAACCCTTTCTCACACTGCCGCACAGGAAACGCCCTGACCCGCACTGCTTACAATCTAAATGCGTCATGGATTGGCTCTTTATGCCATGAAGCGTAAACTACTAAAGTGAAAGAATACAAAAACCAAGGATGAAGACACTAAAACACAACACTCTGTACTATTACAAACAGAGACCAAAATGTACAAATTGTTTCTTTTAATATAAATTGTTTCTTTTAATATCTAGAACGGATACGAAATGAAAGAGAACAGGTTTTAAGAACAAAGCACGTCGCTAACGGAAAGATGACTACTGATTAGTCCAGACTTGCCAACTCTCCCGAAATATCCGGGAGACTCCCGCATTTTGCGAGAGTCTCCCGGGCGAGTGTGGCAATCCCCCGCAGCTGGATAATTCTGCCCACTTCCTAGTGAAGTGGGCAGAATTAAGTCCCAAACGCCGCGATTCCCGGTGAATCGCGGCGTTTGGCCCCGCCCCCCGCTGTCAAATGACGCATTTTGCGTCATCACGTCATGGGGGCAGGTCCAAAATGACGTCACTTGGAGCCCCGCCCCCCCCCCCCCCGTCACGCCCACCTCCTCTGCAGGCTCCCGGATTTCACCAACAGAAAGTTGGTAAGTATGGATTAGTCTCACAATGGGGGAATGGAAATTTAGAAAGCAGCAGCTGATACAAACAAAAAAGGATTTTTATACAAATATTAAAATGAAAATCTCTCAAGTCAAAAGGTAAAAAAACACTGTATCCTCATTAATGTGGCTAACCGGATGCCCGGTCTAGATCTAGATGTTGGACATGAATGCTTTATAAATCAAATACCCCACACAAAAGAACAGGGAACAGATGGCAAAGCCTCTGCTTTACAGATAGATATTCTGTATATATAGAGAAGCGAAACGCATTGTGCCAAACAGCAGGTAATCAGCCAATTAGAAGCGCAACCAACGTTCGGATGTTCTCTCCAGATAATACTTTCCCCTATGTGTGTGCAGTATACGGGCGTCCACCCTCTTAACTGAAAGCAGGAAAGTAAAATAAGTTCCTGTCAGACACTTCCATAGGGGGTGGAAGAGGAGGAAATGGGAGCAGAAGGAATCCCAGGGAGCTCAGAGCCAACTGATGAATGTTAAAACTCGCCGACACCCAAATAAAGGTCTTTAACCAAACATAGATCATACAAACGGGCAATATTCTCACCACCAGTAAAGTACAAATGCTGCACCACTTGTAATACATTAGTGTAACCGATGGTATAACGTGCTACATGTATTAAACCAGGTTACATTTAGAGTGTAATCAGAGATCAGCTTCTTACATACTAGAATAATACAGGGACTGCACACAAAATTACAAGCCAGAGGTACAGACGCCAAAACTATACCCCCAAGTATTCTGGATAAGAAGGACCTCACAGTGACTGCCGGAGGCGGCTCCAGGTGATCATTTACAAGTGTGGTACAGTCAATTCATATTTCTTTCCCTGATTTTCAGAACTTTCTGTATAACACATTTCCATATAAGAGATCCCCACCCCTCATCATCATTCATATAGCGCCACCAATTCAGCAGCGCTGTACAGACTAGGGCTAGTTTTGCCAGCAGCCAATTAACCTACCAGTATGTTTTTGGAGTGTGGGAGGGAACCGGAGCACCCGGAGGAAACCCACGCAAACACGGGGAGAACATACAAACTCCACACAGATAAGGCCATGGTCGGGAATCAAACTCATGACCCAAACACTGAGGCAGAAGTGCTAACCACTGAGCCACTGTGCTGCCCACTGCCGCTATTCGTATAATATCACATAGCATTACAAAACAGACTTAGGGGAGACTCACAATCAGCCGGTACCACCAGACGTGTGCAGAGGTTTAGTCAGAGAAACACAACGGCATTTTAAGCCACTGAAAACCAGGGATCAAATCTTAGAGTAAGATATGATAATACGAGGAAGATGCAGACAGATCTGAATTATAATTGCTGACTGCGATAAGCTGCAAGCCAGTTACATCTGCCATCTGTGTCACCTGCCAGATGCTGCTTCCACATCTTCCATACACTCCTCTGTGAAACGCTCTCAGTCCGACAGACATCATACTGGAAGTAGGCGTGGTCAGCTTGTTCAGTACATACGGAGGGACCGATTCAACTCCTAGCGATGCCCGGCTATGCTTGTTTCCGGATTCTACGGTACCCCAACATCGCAGATTTTCCTGCTCACCTCTGCGGGGTGTGAGGGGATAGATCTGCGATGCTGCATTGCAGCGGAGAACCTTCGCCACCAATCCGGGAGGCACGCGGGTGTACAGCGCCGAACCGGTCCTGGCATCACCAACCAGCCAATCACCTGTGTTTTACGCCCTTTCGGTTGTATTTACGTATATACATTTATCAATTAAATCGGGAAAAATTTTATTATAAATGTGATGAACTAAGAGGATACATTAGAGACTAATGAAGATATTCTTCTTAAAAAATCTATTTAAAGTTGGCTATAAATTCTACCAAGGAATATAATATCATAGAGGAATAGTAGGGAGAATTCACAAGATTACATGTATTTTTAGCCTACGTTTTTATCATTTTTCTTTTAATAGCTAAAAATGTTAAAATGTATTTCAAACACATTTCTAAACGCTATTTGTAAGAAGTGATTGTGGCCTAAATTACAGTCATATTTATCCATTTTTTTTTTCTGAATAGCTTGGAGATATTCTTTATTCAAAATCCCCACTCAACTAGTTGTATTTCCTTTGTACAAGTGCTTCTCTCAACACGAATGCAACATGTGCTCTTCATTAAAAAGTTATTTTAATGGCTTGAAAACTATTAATGAATTAATTCACCAAAATGACTTTCTAACGAGAAAAAAATATTATTGCTAAAATTTCAACTAAATAATGGATGAAACTGAGCGAATAGCTCAGAATATCAGGTTAATATAATATTAATATAATATCAGGTTAATATTAAGCCCTACATCTCCACCCTCCTCTATTCATGCTCCTTCCCGCCCTCTCTGTTCTGCCTCTGACCGTCGCCTCTCTTCCCCCCTTATAACCTCCTCCCACGCGCGTATCCAAGACTTCGCCCGCGCTGCCCCCCTCCACTGGAACAAGCTCCCTCCCTCCATCAGCACTTTCCCTAATCTGTCCAGTTTCAAACGGGCCTTAAAAACCCACCTTTTTCTTAAAGCCTTTCTGTCTCCCACTTAACTTCCTACCTTATCTTCTGTCTCCGTCCCCCTACTCTCCCTCTCTACCCTGCGTCTCTCTGTCTGTCCACCCCTCCCCTTAGATTGTACGCTCCTCTGAGCAGGGCCTTCTCTCCTCCTGTTTCCACCACTTCTAACTCTGCTCTCCAGCTACTTAGCCCTCCTCCTCGAGGGTCCTCCACCCCACGTCCACTCTCGCTCCCCCGTCCCCCCTGGGGGTCTCCCTGTCTTCCGCGCCCTCCTTCTTGGGCCCTGTCGTTTGCAGATCCTCCCTCCCCCTTCCCCGCCCTCTCTAGCTGTGCATTGAGCTTACTGAGTTACTGTGCTTACTGTTTACTGTACTGTGCTGTCTCCCATTGTATTGTAATTTGTTTGTCCCTGTACGGCGCTACGGACACCTTGTGGCGCCTTATAAATAAAAATTAATAATAATAATAAAATAATAAGATTTTTTTTTTTTTTTTTTTATAAGACGACCTTTTAGAATTCGTTAGAAAGGTTAGCGAATTGCATTCACTCCTCGTACTCCATAATGTGTACTCCTGGTACATTATAAGAGGTGGCGATATAAAGGATCATTATTCTCTATTGTACTGTATATGCCATAATACAGCAGATAGCACAACACTACTTCGTATTATAAAACATGTAGATTCAATACAGTCACTCACAAGGTAATATGTTGACGTATCTGTTCTTTTCCTTGTTCTCTTCTTTTGAGGCAGCTTCGCACGTAGCTTGGATCGGACAGGCGGGAAGAGCCTTTAAATTCAGAAACACAAAATATCGGAGAAAAGGGGTAAAGACACTGTATTTTGATTCCAAACTGACAAAGGATGCTGTTCCTCAAGTAGCCACTTGATGGCAGTAAAGACACATGAACACAGGACCGGAAAGACCAGCGTTAAATTGGACAGGAAACTAATTATCTAGAGTTAAATAATGCAATGACCGACTAGCAAAGCCTCTCTCTGGTGACATAATCCATTAAGGACTCAAATTAAGCCAGGGAGGAAGTCAGCAGATAAGTGATATTTGTACACAAGGAAGTACTTTACATATCGACACTCTTCTCTCTCCACGCGTTTCTTAGCCATTGCCCATTAAAACTTCTTTTGAACATTAGAAACAATATTGTGCTCTATGGTCTGTAAAAGTGAATGCTGCTGATCTAACAAAAAAGTGTTTACTCGGGTATGGGGGATAAGCACAGTCAGTGGAATAGACATTTACACATCAAAAAAATACAAAGTTACTCAACACCAATGGGACCCCCTTCGAACGAATATTTACACTTGGGCCCTTTTCGCACACTCACATTGAACTCTTCCCGGAACAGCTTGTTGTCATCCGCCATCCTGCGGTTAATCTCTTCCTCCAGCTTGTCGACTGGCAAGGGCGGGTACTTTCGATTGGTGCTGGGCGACCTGGCCAGGAGCGGCATGCTTTGGGGTTCTGTAATCATATAAAGCATCCAATGTTCCTGGGGTGTTTTTTTTTTTTAGAATTTTACGTGTTTAAAAAGGACAATTCCTCTTAAAACTAAAAAAACAAAAAATATAGTTATGGGGAGAATCAGGTGACCCAAAATAAAATCCGATACGTGCAACATTCCTGTCTTCTGCTCGGACAGCTTGCTCAATGTTGTCAAAGCCACTCCCCCCCCCATGTATTGGAAGTTCAGGAGAAGGAACTCTGACAACCTAAACACCCAACCGAACAGGAGACCTATTAGGGGGACACCAAATTCACAGGGAGCCAAGAACAACTTTGTATCTTATTATAGGTCACCAAATTCTACCCAAAACAACTTTTTTAGTTATAGACAGAGTTGGCCTTAAAGTGTCCAAAATGTAGACTACTCATTATCTATAGTAAAAAAACTCTATGCTCATTTGTCCGCTTGTTTTAGTGAAAACCCTCATGATTATAAAGCATTGAAGGACATATGTTAAAAGAGAAAATGTAAAATACGGCTTTAGGTGAATTCTGCAGCCTTTAAGCATCTGCATCACCCACCAAGCGCTTTAATGTCTGCAGGACAATACACGTCACCTATCACTTCCTTTACATGACTTTCCCAATCGCCTGAAAGCAGCTCCGGACAACGGGAATTCTATTACTCAGCAAACACAAGGTTCCAAACGCCACAAGACGGAATTGGTGGAATCTTTCGATAATATTTCAACGTAGCTCTTGAATTTAGTGACTTAATTAGTCTTTAATCATATTTAATTGATTTCTTGGGGTTCTAAAATAAATGGTGAACTCTTGGGGGATAAACACAGAGAGAATTAAGTGCGATATAATAATTTGGGGACCCTAATTGGTCTTGGCAGCTTTTCTTCACATCCCTTACTGCCATGATTGTGGGTTTCAATAATACTTTAGTTTCGGCTTGTACTGTAATAAGTAGCAGGGTCTGCTATATTTTTTTTGGGGGTAAATCTTCAATTACTCCAATATACTACAGCTTGGTCTGGTCCTGTGAACATTCCAATGATCTGAAGACATCATTATAATAACCGTGAACAAAAAATTATAAATATTTGACGGGGAGGTGTAGGCTACAACATCGGACCGACATATCAGATATAAGTAGAGAGAACGAGCCAAGTGGCATTGATGGCTTTTTGGCTGGTGGTGACTGAGGATCCTGTGTGCTACGAAACGGGCCCAATCGCAGCTCCTAAATCTATCCCCTTCTTAGATATAAGTTGGGTCAACGTAAGCCAACGCACACTTCTTTAAAGACACAGCGCTTTTGAAATAGAACCTATTGTAGAAACTCTCCGTATCTCAGTTGACATCACTCAAAAGAAATTTTAAACGAACAATCCTCGCGGAAACGACGCTCACTTACCCATGTCATCGGCTCTGCCGTTGGACAACCTGAACGAATTGGAGTGACTTCCGGCTTGCTTATACTTCTTGAACCTATAGGGCAAGCACAGAAATTGATATTTTAAGAACCTTCTATTGAGACCATTTGCACCCTGCAGGCAGTAACAAAAAAAAAAAAAAAAAATACATAAAAGGTCACCATCTTAGAGGAAACATGTACGTTGTTGCAGGTTATTTATTTCAACAGTTTCAGGAATGTACCCGTCACCTAACAGAGCAGAGGCAGCCACTTTATGAGTGGCCAGAACAGAGGCAGCCACTTTATGAGTGGCCAGAACAGCCAGCCAATCATCTCGCCAGGAGATTATGACATCACAGAGACAAGACAACAGAATATTGGCTCAGACAGCAACATGAGATCACTGTATAACACTTTTTCCTGTGTTTCTCTCAATAGTTACTTAGGTTTTCAATTCTCTGATGGTTCAAACCAAAAAAGTCAGACTTTAGGGAATTCCTTGAAAGCATTATCACCAGCAGAACCCAACAACGACTTACCAAGGATACTACAAAAATACCACAGTAAACAAAAGAAAAAGGGTTAATTATCTGGGTTAAAATGCATCTTCACCTACATTTTTCTTTTGTTTACTGTACTGCACGTAGTATATTCTTCCTATGTGATAGAGCTTTCTATTCTGCTCTCAGAGCTTTCCTGGGATGCCAAGTGATGAATCGTTAGCGCAACTGGACAAGTTAACGCCAGGGAGGACGTATCATTAGAACATTTCGCAGCACCTTGACGATCAGACCGTGTGCTGGACAACTCAAAGTACATGAACGCCTTATAAAACTGCGCAGTCTAACCCAAATGCGAGATTTACGTCCCCGCGTCGTTACAGCTAGCGCGCTGCGCTCGATTTTATCAGGCTATTAGGAGGCTTCATAGCGATGCCAGGAAGACTGGGATGGAAAGGAAAATCAGGAAACTGTAAAAGCAGACTAGTAGGAGACAATACAACGCATTTTAGAAAGAAAAAAACAAAAAAAAACGTACATACTATGCAGTACTTTGCGTACAAAATGTAAAACTAAAAAAATTCCTGCTTCTCGCAGTGCCGAATGGGATCTAGGAAGGCAATTGACGCAATGATTAAGTAAGCATGCTCCATGCAGACCTGGGAGGGAGAATAGAACTCAACTATAAAGGAGATTTCTCATCATTTGTGAACTAGGAGGACAGACACAAGGTCAGGAGAAGCAGCCATCTGGATAATGAATCATTTCCATATTCCAGTTTAAATGAAGAGACTTATATTTTTTTCTTCAAACAAATTACCATTGCTGTGTGCACAATAGTATTGCAAAGCAAAAGGCATAGGAAGTTAGTTACCCTAGACAATACTGCTACAAAGAGATGGATACATTTTCTTTTCTTAATGCATATTCCTCAACTGCTGATAAAACGATCTGCACACATTGGTATTAATCATTATGTGGTGAGAATTCAGACTTAATTTTGATTTGATACAAGCACACAGTAACACAAGTATATATGAAACATTTATGCGACTGGTTTGGTATTTGGCACCAGCATACTTGTCTAAAGTGGGCGTGAACTGATCACACACTCATCCAATCCAGAGAAGCCTTCTTCAGCCAAGCCCACCCAGCTGCTGTAGAGTTCCATCACCTTAACATACTTCATTTCCACCATAAGGTAGCAGAGATGTTAACATTAATTAATTGTGGGATACGAATTTAAGAACCGAAACAAAAAGAGAGATCACTTTGATGCACGTTTCTCCGCGTTATTGATACCAACAATAGGATTTCCAGGGACATTTTGCTGACGTAATATAACCACTGGACACGGACACGCTTTACCGCAGTTGTATTTTAAATAAACATAAGAGTTCAATTTTGGGAACACACAGACAAGACATACAACCAGCAGCCACTTACCTCAACATGTATAGCACGATGATGATAAACACGATAATAAGGAGAGAAGAGAGAGCTACCATGACTGCTATAATTGGGGTTTCATCTGAAACAAAAAACACAATAGGAGTATAAACGTAGAAAACAGCACAAGAAACGCCCAGCGGTCATCTCCAATATATGGAATTTGTCTGCTCTTTGTAATGTAATGAAAAAGCAAATAACAGTTCTGCCTTTTAACACCGAGAACCAACTGCAGAGAGCAGAACTCACAGCAGAATTACATCTAATCCAGAAATCAAAGCGATAATACAGGGAACATTTGGGCATTATCACACAAGGTGAGGTCACGGCTCTGTGACCATCTACATGTGTCATTATTACTACAAGCTCACGCACAATGGCTGCCTACAAGGTGTGCAGACAGCAAGTTTTTCACACACTCACCCCCTTGTGATTTACTGCCCGTCTCCTGGTGCTGCCGAAAGGAGAATTGTTCATCCTGGCATTACTGACGCATCGTGTTGGTAGCAGCTGATTGGATGGCTGCTTGGTCATCCAATCAGCTGCAGTTGACACACGTGTCGACAGTGATGAGATCAACAACTCTCCGATCAGCAGTAGCGGGGAATTGATGGTTCATAAGCCGGAAGGAGAGTATCTTAGAAATTGTGTAATTTTTGGACATGATATAACTATGGCAGCCGAGAAATGCAACACAATCAGTCTCTTGTGCAGCACAGATAAAGAAGTATATCTGATAATGGTTATTATGGGTCCTAGTGTTCTTCACATGGATGGGTCCATCTGACGCACAGCTGCAGGACTCATTAATCCTGATATGGTGAAGTTACTATATACAAAGAGAATATCACAGCTTGATCTCTGTTGGGATACTTTAATAACTATGCACTGACCGGCAGTATATCAACGCGGTTTCACGGTTTACCATAAAAAGGTACAAAATAGATTCTCACCTTGACCTTCCGCTGTTCCATCTGAAAAGACAACAACAAAAGAACAATTACTCAGTAGCGGGTTATGGTACCAGAAGAGTAACCACACACCATATACCAGCATAGTGACCCTGTACTTGGCTAGTATACAAAACAGGCCGCATTCTCTGACGTCAGTGTACAATACAGAGTCAATTGCCAGGTTGATAGTAAACAATACGGAGCCCAAACCCTGAGGACAGTAACGTAATACAGAGTGCATTGCTGGATGGACAGAACACAATACAGAGCTCATGGTCTGGTAGCTTGCGCCATCAGCCTCTGCACATTGGCTGATAGCATCTCCATATCCTCTCCTGCAGCCAATAAACGTTCAGCGCGCAAGAGGAAACTAAACGATACTGGCTGATAAAGGTCAGTTGTCCATTGTGCACGGATTGTTAGCGCTGGAGCTCAGCAGAGGAGTGGAATTAAAACGGGGGCTGGCTGGAAAACGTCAGAGACGCTGCTCAGCAGAGTAATAGGAATATTTAAAAAGAAAAAAAAAAAAGCAGGTAGCCTAGTGACCCAGCCCGGGGGCATGTGCCCCCCTAGCAAAGCCTGGTAAAACCCCAAGACGGCCAGAGCACACCCCAGTGTGTCTATCGGAGAAGGTTGAAGGCCGCACAGAGTGCAGCTCTCCAGCTGCGCCCTATCAATGTTATATAAAGATTTCTTCAACAACAGAAAACAGTCACATTCTACAGCCCTGGATAACACAAGGGGGAGTTTAGTTTGCTAAACTGGTGCCGAGAACTACAGCTCCCCGACAAGTCCGTACTGGTCTACGAAGATAAATATGGAATTCAGCATGTACAGTACAGAAAAAGAAAAGTAAAAGACGATTGTCTTGGACATGGGAGTAATGTGGCCAGGTAGGTACTGATAACGGGACAGCACAAAGGAACATTCATGAGGGCAAAAATGTAACTAACACTTGTGGAAGAATAGTGCAGACACTGGTGGACTTGGTGCAGCCAGTAGACATCATTGCAGTATTTAGTGGCTTTAGATTTGCGTTTACATTTTTTTCTTTTCTTTTTTTTTAATACAAAAACTGTTCTGTGCTCTCCTTTCTGCTATTATATACACCGATCATTCACAACATTAAAACCACCTGCCTGATATCGTGTAGATCCCCCTTGTGCTTCCAAAACAGCTCTGACCCGTTGAGACATGGACTCCACAAGACCTCTGAAGGTGCCCTGTGGTGACTGGCACCAAGACGTTCGCAGCAGATCCTGTAAGGTGCGAGGTGGAGACCTCCATGGCTCAGACTTGTTTTTTCAGCACATCCCACAGATGTTTAATCGGATTGAGATCTGGGGAATTTGGAGGCCAAGTCAACACCTTGAACTCTTTGTCATGTTCCTCAAACCATTCCTGAATAATTTTAGCAGTGTGGCAGGGTGTATTATCCTGCTGCAAGAGGCCACTGCCATCAGGGAATACTGTTGTCAAGAAGGGGTGACAATGCTTAGGTAGGTGGTACGTGTCAAAGTAACATCCACATGAATGCCAGGACCCAAAGTGTCCCAACGGAGCATTGCCCAGAGCATCACACTGCCTCCGCCATCTTGACTTCTTCCCATAGTGCACCCTGGTGCCATCTCTTCCCCAGGTAAATGACGCACACGCACCCAGCCGTCCACATGATGTAAAAGATAAACGGATCCATCAGACCAGACCAGACCACCTTCTTCTATTGTTTCCTGGTTCAGCTCTGGTGCTCACGTGCCCCCAGTAGACACATTAGGCAGTGGACAGGGGTCAGCATGGGCACTGACTGGTCAGCTGTGATGCACTGTATCTTCTGACACCTTTCTATCACAGACAGCATTAACTTTTTCAGCATATTTATGCTACAGTAGCTCTTCTGTGGGATTGGACCTAACAGACTAGCCTTCGCTCCCCACCCCCATCAATGTGCCCTTACTTGGACTAACTTTTTTAATTTACCAATTACTGCATACCGGGAACACCCCACAAGACCTGCCGTTTTGGAGATGCTCTGACCCAGTCTAGCTATCACAATTTGGCCGTTGTCAAATTCACTCAGATCCTTACGCTTGCCCATTTTTCCTGCTTCCAACACATCAACTTCAAGAACTAACTGTTCACTTGCTGCCTAATATATCCCCCTCCCCCCCGACAAGTGCTATTGTAACAAGATAAGCAATGTTATTCGCAACACATGTTTTAATGTTGTGGCTGATTGGTGTATGTCTGGTCAAGCTTAGAACCTTCGCTGTGCGTGTATATTTTAAAAATAAAATTAAAAAGATATACAGGATTTTGATTGGATAGGGAGGAGAGCTACAATAGGGGTTTGGTCACACTGGGCTTATATCCAACTTATGTCAGGTGCTTCCCCAGTTATCAAATAGCGTACATAGCGAGTACTTTCATTTAAAACAGGCCTGTCCAACCTGCGGCCCTCCAGATGTTGTGAAGCTACAAGTCCCAGCATGCCCTTCTAGCTATCAACAGGTTGTCTACTGGCAAAGCATGCTGGGGCTTGTAGTTTTACAACATCTGGAGGGCCGCAGGTTTGACAGGGCTGATTTAAAAGCTTCATGCAGGTAAGACTTAACCCAAATAAAAACAAAGCATGCATAATAATTCATGTTTATATTTAATATAGGTCTGGCCAAAACGGGAGGACTTTGGCGTTCGTTGGTCAGCTCAACAATAACTGCAATATGTGGACATAACATTCCCTGATTTTAATACAGAGCATAGCATTTATAATGTTTTTGGCAGTGCAGTGGAATGTATTATGTATCTCTATATTCCAGTTTAGGTACAACACAGGCTGCAAGGAGATTTGGGGGCATATTCAATTCCGATCCCGATCCACGGGATCGCGCCGGAACGGGCCGCAAACCTAATCCGCGGTACCGCAATAACGTGGATTTTCGTTCGCAGCCCGTACGAAAATCCGCGTTATTGCGGTACCGTATTACCGCCAGTAGTGCGCATTTTCCGCAGTACCGCGGATCGGAATTGAATATGCCCCTTGGAGAGAAGCTGAGCGGTTTCCATGTTTTCACAAGGTCAGGAGACTGACAGGTCAAAAAAAAAAGAAAAAAAAAGAAGTACTTCTCATCAGACAATCACGGTGCGGTATTTGATGAAAGCCGACTGTCAGGACTCAGTGTGACAAATTGGGATGTGAGATCCAACCATTCCAGAATAATTTAAACTTCTCACTTAAAGGGAAATTATTCAAAACATTTCCTCGCGCCAAGCGTAAAGTGTATCCGTCAGCCACACGCAGTGGACACAGCGTGACTGCCAGCCTTCAGTAAATATACCGACTAAGATTTTGAGCTAAGCTTTTCCTGTTACTAAGAAAAAATAAATAATTAAGAGACCAGTAAAACTATTAATTCCTTTTTATATTACTAAATGGCACATTGCATTCACCAAACCATTGGCGAGATGGTCCCTATAGCATTGGGAATCAGCAGTACCATTCAGCAAATTGCTCTTCCAATGATATAGAACATGAGGCAGCGTTGAGGCAGAGAGCTGGAGATATGATTGTAGGTTGTAAAATGCATAAAACAATTCTTCAGCTCCTCTCGCTTGAGTCTCCTATCCCGATCCCAACCTGCAGTTATTCTCTCACACATAGAAACTAAACCAGACGCTTGCATTGTGATCCACCTATCATGTGCCTGGGAATCAGCAGCGTACAGTACATTTACGTTATGCAGTGTATTTGTGATAGACATGAAAAGGAATAAGGAGATAATTATCTCACATTCATGTCCCCCACTCTTCGTTTCGGCTGTGCTCCTCCAGCTTTCTGTCACAGCTCATCTCTCTAACAGTGCTCTACACCGACAGCGCCCAAGTGTGCCGGCACGGTAACGTCGATAGAGGGAGATTTCACTACCATTATAGCAGAACAAAATATAGTCAATGCGTTAGCTAGGGGAGTACAAGTGGCGTCGTACACTATTGTGTTCAAAATCTTTAGATTTCATGAGAATTCCTTTTTCCAAATCAGACAGGCCAACTACAGTTGCCCATCGTCTAAAGGCTACGAGTCCTTATCAGGGTCAGATTAAGGTTTGGGGGGGTCCCAAGAGCAACTAACTTAAGAAGGCCACTGCCAATAAAATTGCCTGTAGTCAGATCAAGTCATGGCCAGCATGACCTGCTAGACCAGGCCTGGTCAACCTGTGACTCTGCAGGTGCTGTGAAACTACAAGCCCCAGCATGCTTTGCCAGTAGCTATCCAGCCGATAGCTAGCAAAGCATGCTGGGATTTGTAGTTTCACAACACCTGGAGAGCCACAGGACGGCCAGACGGTCACTATGGGTAACGGCTGGAGGGTGACCGAGATCTGTCGGAGCTCTGCAGTGTGATAATCAGTCAGTCACCCGCTCTGCTCTCCACACACAAACAGTGCAACTTTGCATTCCCTCTGAACGCTACATACATACAGTAGAAGGGCTCTCAGTACATCGCATGCCAAGACAATGCCCGGATGGGTAAACTGACAATTTAAATCGGGGCTTACTGATGTGTCGCCCGCTTGGCCACCCATAAGCCAATCTTGATCTTTATCATGGACCAATTGCTCGGCCCCCTCAAACTCCTCCCTTACACGGAGGCCAGTTTTTAAATTAAGACCCCCCGAGGGGATGCTTAGGCAGCCCCCGGCTGCTTCCAGGCTCAACAATCATAGTTCAGTTTCCTCCGCTACACTAAACGCCAACAGAGGAACGACATGAAACAGAATACTGTCCTATTATTGGTCAATAGAGTTTGGCTTCTTGTGGTACACTAAACTTTGATTCGCTGCCGAAACTCAGCGGAGGAAACGGAGCTGCTATCAGATATTTACTGCAGAGTAGGATGGCACCTACAGCTGGCAAACGCATAGGTAGAGGTGATTACATGTTAGCCAATGGGGGATAACTATGCAGCTCTGCACTCTTATACACTGAGCCAGGAGGCTCAGTGAAATAAGTGGTTCCTAGTAAACTGAAATGCTGCACAGATTACATTTTTGTAAGGCTCTATGGGTATTGTGTTTGAAATAGTAAATAGCTTAAAAGGTTAAATCGTCTGGCTTTAGATCATTCATATTTGTGTTATCACTGCTCCTCATAGTGGAAGAGAATAATCACACACTACTCCAGACCTTGAGTAGCATTGAAAGACAATTATCACACAAAACACACAATATTATCTCCGTACCTGTTGTACTGCCGGTTTCGTCAGTCGAGACTTTCCAGGTCGAAGTCAGTTCCGGAAAATAGTCAGCAGTTGTTTTCCTACCCGTGACGGGTGCCGCCAAAGTGGTGGTTCCGCTGACGAAACCGACGGTGACGGCAGGTGAGGTGGCGTTGTCGAGCGCCGTGTGATTGTTGGTGTCCAAATCATTGCCGGTGGGACTGTGGCTGGAGACGCCGTCGGTGACGTTAGGCGTAGGTGCCAGAATCACTGCGGCGGTGGTAGTCATTGACGCCGGCGTCGTAACTGAACCATCAGTGCTGGCATCGCTGCCGGTGCTTGGCAGTACGCGGGGGATTTGTTGCGTTGGACCGGATGTCGTGTTCAGAACGGTTGTTGTGGGGGAAACTGTGAATACACCAAGAATGGTAAACGTTCACAATGCACAAATTGTTCTCAGTAGAAACATTTCTCTCAAATAAGAGTACACCCGTTATAAAGAGCCGATTAGCCCAAACACTGGTAATGGTAAGAAAGTATAGGCCAATCCAGATCCAGGACAATTTAGCAACTAGAGGCACTATTGCATTAAAGTCCATTCGGAGCTCTCTCGTCCTCTGTTAGTGTTTAGTCTTGGGCATGTTAGATAAGTCATGTTATAAAATACAGTGTCCCCGCTCACCTGTGGTAACGTTGTCAGCTGCCAGGCATGACAAGGAGCAGGCCAACACAAGGAACACGTGCCGGGAATCCATGGCTCTGAAATACACAGATATAAGGGACAAGAATTAAACAAGGGCTGTCGGACGCCGAACGGATGGTCAACAACTTTATTCAGTTATACCGTTATAATTTTCTGAAAATAAGAAAATAAGTTATGCAATGAAAAGCCATGGGTTTAAAGGTCCAATATTACAGCACAATATTGGTGATTGGTTACCTTCCTGTGTAAATCACGGTTATTACAAGACTGAGGTTGTGAAGGTGCAGTTGGGATAGAGCATGTACTTGCAATCACTATCTCCTGCCATCCCCTTCGTGTATTAGCCAATCAGAACTTGGGGACGTTCACAGTAGCACAGAGTATTTCAGGAGACTGTGTGTCCATTGTGTGGGAGGCAGTCACCTCCCCCCCCCCCCCTTCTCTCATATGATTGAGGACATGTGTCAGAGGGAAGAGAAATGAAGGGGGGTAAGACGAGTAGGAAGACTCGGCTTCTTACACTAAAAGCACAGAGCAGAGATTCAAAGCTCCAATCACAACGATGCTGGAAGATTGTGGTGTCAAATGCACCTCTATATAAACAATTTGTTTTCATGCATTACTCCGTAGTTTTACCAAACTTCCCAATACTATGACCACTAGGTGGCACCCTTCTACCAACACATCCCATACTTCATTTCAGTTTAGCAGAAAGAGCAATGTGCCGACACGGATTCCAAAGTACAAGGATTCCACCTTCTGCTTATCCGACTTTTATAGGGGTATGTTATAAGACAACCAGCCAGGGGACCACAAAGTGCAACAGACGTAGGATCATTCTATGCAGAAGCAGAAGAACATTTTGTACTGCGTTCTCCGCTCAGAGGATAAGGAATGTAGGACGTGAGATACGATCGGTCTTCAACTTCCTCTCAAACCAACATTAGCTCAATTATGGGACAATTTTAATAGTACCCAGCCTGTGACAAGCTGGTCAGCCATGCTGAAAACTGAGACCATGGTACAGCACTGCATTCAGACTCATTCTTGTGGTGCTGGAAATTAGGATTGGACAAAATAGACCAATCAAGTTATCTTTCCTTCAAAATGGAAGACTTCAGGTCTGAACGGTGAAGGCAGAATACATGCCCAGGGAGTGTACAAGTGGTACCGCAGTACAGAAGTATTTGCTAGGCACAGATATGCAACAGAAAAATGCACAACTTTTGCAGAGCACTTTGTGCAAATAAACGTTACTTTTTCACAACAGCGCAATTTTCCACAATATTGGGGAACACACAAAATTTCATCGGCCCAATGTTGCCCCATATTACGCAGCCGTATTAATCATTCACATCAGTCCTTCGTTGGATCTTAGTCTAAATACTCTACCACACAGAGATTTTTTTGGCAGCAGCAAATTAACCTACAAGCAGGATTTGGCGTGTGCGAGGAAACCCACGCAAACACGGGGAGAACATACAAACTACACACAGATAGGACATCAAATATCCTTTTCATCAGAGATGAAGGTGGGGGGTATACGGGGGTATGTCATACCGCGAATCAGGGAAGGAACTAGCAAGCTGTGGGCCCCCCTGTGCAGGGAGGCAGGGAAGAGGGCCCCGGGGCCCCCAACCCTCTGCATCTGCCATGCAGCGGGCCCCATTATCTCCATGGGCCCCGATGCCAATGGTAGTTCCACTTCTCCTACAGTTTAGACCGGCTCTCTAATAAAGCACCAAATTCTCACTGTTGGTGAAGCTTAATATAAAAACTACTGCATTGTTTTCCTGGACAGATGCATAAATCTGACATTTTTCGAAGGCTACAGTCACTAGAATTTAGTCTGAGGATAGGCAATTCGGTTCTTAGCAAATGCAACAATTCGGTAAAGGGATTTAGATTGTGGTAGATATAACATACCACATTACTGAACGTCCATCATCACGTACCTGAAATACTTCTAATGCAGCGTATGAAACGGATTATGCAGCGTTGCATTGGTCTCAAGCCTGGACTCTTATTAAAGTTCATCCATCCACTCTGCAGACTCACCAGTTACCCCCATTGTTTTAGGACAAATCTAATATTTACAAATCTCAAATAATTGCGCCCTAAAAAAAATAAATGTTTTTGATATGGTGCAAAACTCTGCCCAAACTCCGCAACATCAGCACAGAGCTAAATGCAACAAGTGTTACCTTAAAAACTATTTGGACCACACTGGTCCCTCCCTCAGATTACATAGGGGTTTCAATATTGAACCTACGTATATTATATGACCTAGTATTGTGTCTGTGGACTGATCCACAAAGATATCTGGTGTTTTATTAAATGTTTAACACGGACGCATAAAAAAACAACTCAGTCACTCTTCTGACACCTTGTCCTGTCACCGAGTATAATCATTTTCATAGCAGACAGTACAGAAACACTATCAATGGCCACCAACAAGGGCGGGTGAACAGATGGCGGATAAAAGCACATGTAGGAGGGAGGAAAAAGAAAATAACGGACAAAGTTTTTGTGGGTGGAAAAGGAAGTTCTAAAACCACAAAACAAAGAGCCTGCAGCACGGTGGCAAGCATTGATGTGTACATGTATCTTACAAGAGAGTGACCGAGAGTGATCACATTCAAAAGGATTGTTTATAATGTGTCTATTCTGGCACTGTTGTTATAGGGGATGTTAAAGAAAAATGGTGGACAGATCCTGTTGTGCTCAGCTGTTGTTTACGCACAGCAGCCATTTTGTGGACTGAACCAATATTTAGGAGAATGCAGTCATTGGGACCCATTGAGACCACCAAGGCACGTCATAACTTATATTCACAAGGCACTGGTTACTAGCGGCTGCGGTCCTATTCATATTGATGTGGCCGACAAAATGGCTGCCTCCGCAAATGTGTGAGTCTATTGGTGGGGAATAAAACAAGGATATTTGTGTTTGTCAGAAAAAAAACCCGCCATTATTAATAAAGTGCAACAGCAAGACATTTAACCACCATTTTCACGACTATTAATTCACTTGATGGACTTTTAGATTTTACCTCAGGTGTACAGACTCTCAAAAAGGTGGAGAAATAATGTCCTCTGGGCCGATTAAGGGATGTTATAATGTTAAACGGAGCATTTGTTAAACATTTCATGAGTAAGCCGAGGTAGGGCTTATAACCACCGTTTAAATCTATATTGCTTATTCGGTACACAGCAAGATGCCAAGTTAACAAAAGACGCCATTTTGTAGGAGCCTGTGAAGGGTAATTCAGTGTAGAGTGGTCAGAAAACAAATTTACAATAATGCAGCCCTGAGGAGGTCAACTTTGTCCTCTCAACAGCCCCCGAGCGTTCTTTAATCCCCTCTTAAATGTCTGTGTTACCCGCCCACAATTTGTTCGCCCCCAAGGCCTCTGATGTCACTGGTAGAAATGTCTCTGGTCTCCCACAGACACGGTGAATGGAGACATAATTCCCACAATCATCGGCCACCATTGTAATATCCACTTTGTTTCTCCCTCAGACGATTAGTAAGAGGTGCCCAGAACACGTCTAACAAATTGCTGCTGCCGTCTTGGTACCACACGAGGTTTTTACATATGAATGCAAGATATTAAGGGTGGGAAGGATTCTTCGGCATGAATAGTGCACGGTACAATTATTTAAAGCACTTTAAAATTTGCATAAATTAGGGGGTTTTTTTGTTTTTAAATGCTCTCACGTTCCCTGGAAAAAAGGATAGGCAACAAGGCTACATAATGTGGAGAATAATTACGCTGCTGTGTGCAACCACAAATTGCGATTTTAAAAAAAAAAAAAATACCCCCCCCCCCCCCCCCCCAAAAATGCAAATCCTCCATCGGAAACCCAAATAAGTGTAATTTATGCATAGACAAGAATGTGTTTAATCAGTAAGGTGTATAGAATCTACAATACAGTCAGCTCTGGTTCCACCTATTTGCATTGCAAGATCACCTCACTTCATTCACTTCAACTTTTAATGTATTTTTGTCCTAAAATACAGTCTGGCTTTGTTTGATTTACTATTAAAATTATCCCCAAGAGTGAGAGGGGCCTGACCGCTCTCAAATAATCCCATCCTACCAAAATTAAAATCATACTTGCCGACTCCCTGAAAGTCAGGGAGACTCCCTGAAATAGGGGTGCTCTCCCTCACTCCCTGAAGAGTCTGGCATTCTCCCTGATGCTGAGCCAGTACAAGACGTGGTTGGCTTCGCCATCTGTGGCAGGATGACACAGTTCAGAAATTGTGTCCTATGTCCATGTATTGATGCCTATGGAGGTGGTCATTTTCATAGAGACCAAGATTTAATCAAAGGCTGACAGGTAAGCAGGCCCGGCGCTCCCATTAGGCAAGGTTAGGCAATTGCCTAGGGCGCCGGGAACCTGCAGGACGCCTCGAAATGAAAAAAAAACGGAAATCCACGGGGAGGAGAGGAGGGAAGGGGCTATTGAATCTTACCTGCATGAAGCTGCTCCTCTCTGCTCTGTCTTCTCCCCTCCGCTCACTGACAGTGACAGGCCGTGATGTCATCATCACGGCCCGACAGTTGCAGGTAAGACAACATGACTTCAGTAATGGAGACAGAAATGTAAAAGACAATTCAGTCTCTAGAGATTCATTAGCTGCTTTTCTTTACCGCATAGTTGCCTACTCTCCCGGAATGTCCAGGAGACTCCCGCATTTCTGCCCCTCCCGGTTCTCGCCCCTGCCTTAGATAAGTGGCAGGGGAGTCATCTTAGCCCCGCCCCCTGCTGTAATTGGCCAAAATTGTGCCAATTTAGGGGGCGTGGCCAAACGGATGCAATTCATCAAGCCCCGCCCCTGCACGCCCACCACCCCTGGGATCTCCATGATGCCAACAAGGAAAAGTTGGCAAGTATGATTAAAATTCATTTGTCCACTTATATGCAAGACTAGGATTTGTAAACCATACATCTTGAGGCAGACCCCCAATCTACCAAACTCCTCCCATCAGAGGGAATTTGCATATTTGGGGATGTTTCTGTGACTTCAGGACAGACTTTCATGGTATAACATATTAACATGAAACAGGATACTGAAAATCCCTAAAAACCTTTAAAAATGAGGAAAACACCATACCATAGGTTTTTGTTTTTTTTTTAAATCATTTGCAACACCCCTTGCATAGGCAAACCGAGGGGGGGTTTCCTAGTGCCCGGAAACCTCCTCCAAGCCTAAGGCACTGTATAATTGAGGTGGCTGGACCCTGCCCCCGCTTCACACGGCTCTGCTTGAAAAGGGAGAGCTGCATGCACCTAACAGTAGTGCACGCAGCATTGACCATGTATATTATGGGGATAGGAAGAGTTGCAGAGCAGCCAAGCACTGTCCAATATTATAGCCACACCCCCATGCATGCTGGTCACGCCCACTGGTGGCATGGAACCCCCCCCCCCCTCCTCCTCTAGAAATCCTGTGTTTGCCCCTGCCTTTTATAAATCAAAAATACATTATGCCTTATTTATAGAGCACCAACATATTCTATGGCGCCGTACAACAGGAAACTTTATTTAGGCACATCAGTCGCTGCCCGAGGGAAGCTTACGATCTAATCTTACACACGGGTCATTTTAAATCAGAAGTCAATAAATCTATGACGGTAGGAGGAATTACACACAAACACGGGAAGGGGATCTAAATTCCCCACAGACAGCCCCCCCTCCCTGATCCAACCACCCACAGCCACAGTGTAAACAGACCGCAGCATTACCCACTGTGCCGCCTCTCATACATTTTACTAGTATGTCTACTGGACAGATATATAACTTAAGTATAAATTATTCAGCATCATGACATACTTTTATTACAACATATCTGTTCTTGGTGAATAAAACCAGATTATTTTTATACCATACTTACTGCTACAGTTACCATCTTATTACTTTCCCGGTTTCAAAACGCGTTGTGTTCTATTTATTGTGTAAAGTGGCCGAAAACAGGACAACTTTGTAAATAGTTGTCACAAAACTATACAATATACAGTGAGCTCCGGAACACTGGGAAAATACTCTTAACAAACTCGTGTCAAAAGGCATTTGATGTGTGCTTTTACTAGCGTTAAAAACTAACTCATGTCTAGGTGGTTGGGCGGCCTAAGGCTAGGGTTTCCTAGGAACATTTTTCTGAAAATAAATTTTTCCCTCGCCAAGGAATAAGCACCATAAACTAAAGAGAAAATCTCTTGTATTTATATTGTTTAAATTGCAACTTCTAACCATGACTGCTCAATATAAGATATAGGTTTCAGTCATTCAGCACAGAGGTCAATATATACATGTATTACATGTTATTAGGGGCAGGGATAATGACACAGACCACAGGTTTTGGAACACAGTGGTAGTACCACGGTACCATACCAGGACAGTACAGTGGTTAGCACTTCTGCCTCACAGCACTCGGATCATGAGTTCGATTCCCAACCATGGCCTTATCTGTGTGGAGTTTATATGTTCTCCCTGTGTATGCGTGGGTTTCCTCCGGGTGCTCCGGTTTCCTCCCACACTCCAAAAACATACTGGTAGGTTAATTGGCTGCTATCAAAACTGACCCTAGTCTGTCTGTCTATTTAGACTGTAAGCTCCAATGGGGCAGGGACTGATGTGAGTGAGTTCTCTGTACAGCGCTGCAGAATCAGTGGCGCTATATAAATAAATGGTGATGATGGTGATGAAATAAATAAAGTGTGATGTTCTGTTAAAATAATGAAGCTGAATAAACTCTGAATAAATTAAAAGTGTAGAAGCAGCAAGGTGGTAATTTCCAGTACATATCTCTATCATAGAGAAGGGATGAGGGACTATGTCCAGACTTGTCAGTGACAGGAGAATGTTACCTAGACCTAGTAATCTACATTTTTTCGTGAACTCCAATAACCCCTTGCATGACAGCAACAAAGCAATGTTCTAACTGCTAACCACCACACAACGAGGGCTAGGCCTCCGCATCGCATCGGTCAGATCAATGGGTGGCCGCTACAGGTACTGGCAAGTTTATACGTAGCAGGTGCTTAGGAGTATTTTCTATTACTCAAAGGCTCAATTAAGGCCCGGATAATTTCCAAGTATTTATTTTACACAGATTGGATTCAGTGGGGAAAGGAACCATAGAGAGCTGGCAGGGGGTAGACAAGTTGGCAAAAAACAAAACAAAACGTAGATCCGATCTTACCCATATTACCGAGCCTTGGTGTGGACAAGTTATTTCCTAGGCGCGTATGGCTACGTTGGACCACACTGACTGCGTACACTTGAAACTACAACAGTCATCGCTGGCTTGAATCCACCAATCAGTACGGGAGTATCTTCCGTTGGGAGACCGCAGGCCAATCACAACTCTTTATGAAGCGAAAGGCAAGAGTACACTAACCCATTCTTTTAATCTACTCAAGCAATATATTTTTATTATTATTATAAATACCCACCCTCAGATAAGGAACATTACACACAGCAGGCTAGATTATGCAGCTCAGGCTTCGACATATGGCAATTTCTAGCAGCGGGCATGTTTGATCTCCAACGATTCGCATTACTTAAGCCATTAACGTCTTCCATTAATATTAATGAACACTGTGCTTTCAAGAAACCACAATAAAAGCCCACTTCCTACACAGAGGGGGTTGAAAAATCAGTTTACGCCAAGGTTTACAGGTGCCTTCTGCAGCTGTCTTGCACTATGTTATGACAAGTTTCATATAGAACGTAACGTACCGCATCGTCCGTCATCGTCTATAGATAAATCACCGCTAATAGGTCGTTAGAACTAGACTGGCAGATCCCAACAGGTACTAAGCTATTCTGTATTACCATCAACCAGATTCAAACAGGTAGTCTAAAAAGGTAAACTGACACAATTACTCAGGAGACATGACCCAACGACGATGTCTTGTACAACCTGTAGGGGATATATTAGGTGTTACCTCTGCCCACACCTCTGTAGGAACCCTTAACTTGAATGTTGCTCCGAGGCTCCGGCTTCAATAATCTCCTCTCTTACGTCCGTGGTTTCCAGTAACGAGGTGTGATGTACAGAGGAGCTGGTTACTAGAAGGGGCAGTCCAGCAGATGTGATCAAAGAGTGTCTTATTAGAGGTGGGGGGAGGTCACATAATAGACAGGTGAGCAGAGGACACACATTAAGCAAAGAAAATATGTGCAGGCGGGGGGAAAACTAAAATGATTGAGGAGGGGGGGGGGGTGTGACTGGCGTCATGGAATATGGGACAAGAACCAGGAATGTTAGGTGAGGGTTAGGTGAGGGCTAGGTGGTTGGAAATATGAGACATGGGGATTAATAATTATTAATATTTAATGACCGTTTAAAATGCTACCTCATTTGCCTTCTTGACCTTTATCTGATGTTTTCCAGGAATCGCACTCATAGTACCAAACCCCCTCCCAAACTAATAGTAGTAATTCTACATATTCATTAGGGTGCTGGGCCTTACAACATAGCTGGGAGTTCTACGGATCACCTCTGCCAGCCGCAGGGGAGATCCACTTCAACGTCTCCGATTTAAAGATCCCATACCCAGCGGCTTTAATTATATTTTACTGGTGTTTTTAAAACACTAGCACAACGCATGTAAATGGGTCTAAAAAAAGAACCCATTGGTTATTTATGTATTTTCTCAAGCGTTCAGAGAGTTATGTTCTTCCAAACGCATCAGGTTTTCGTTTACCTTGTGTCTACGGAAAAGCAAAAAGAAATGCACTGATGACCTCAAATGACCAGAAAATTAAAGTTTTTAAAAAATAAATAAAATAAAAACAAAAAATGCCAAATGCCTGTGTGCAAGTGCCAGGGCTCTATAAATATAGAGAATGGTTCGGGATCTCCATCAAATAACTACTATGTAGAACAGGAGTTGGACAAGATAATGTCGGATTTAGGAACCATGGAAGAAGTGCGACCATTGAGATCAATAGAAGTGGTTTCCAATAGTGAGGCTCCAACATTTATTTATTTAGGCTGCAGGAATTTGTCCAGCTCCGCTTTATGAGGGGAGGGGGATTTAGTACAGGGGGTTTTGTGAAAAATCCCTTTAATACCATGTCACCTCTGACGTTTTGTTTGGAGTCCTAATCCCCTTTACCGAAATTCGTCAGCCCTTGATATCTGCAATAACAACCCCCAGACATACATGAGAAGAGAGCGGCAAGGTTATACAATGTCATAGCACAGCCTCTCAGACCGCTTGTAGGTGTCACACACAGAGACGGACTCTACGAAATCAATACACGTTTGCACTAATTTCCTTATCAATGAACCATTTCCACATCAACCTGCAGACAAGTGGGAGTAAAATATGATCCGGCAGAGATGGCCATGTATGGTACAGGAAGGAGAGACTGCAGTAAGTGTCACAGTTAGCAGTTACCAGAGCAACGTCTGGCTGGCTGTAGGTAAACCAGAGAATTTATTTTTTTTCGCCTTCATGAAATATTTGAAGCTATACAGTTTCTTTTTTTTTTTTATTTTATTTGCAAGGTTTCCTATATACATTAGCTCAGCACAGAGGGTGCATTATCCATAGCAATGGGCTCCAGTCTTTCCTGACCAGAATGTAAATAAAGCCTGTTAGCTCAGCGGCAGAGGCAGCAAATGACCCGTGAAAAGCCCTGCAAACAGCATGCAAAGCAAGCAGCTAAAAGCATTCAATGTGTGAATAAAAAAAGAAGGACGGGGTCTGACTCATTACTGCAAAGTAGGTGACGTTACTGAATGATTTTGGAGATTTTCAGCAGTCATCATCATCATTTATTTATATAGCGCCAACCTATTCCGTAGTGCTTATCCTTACCACCGGCATCTCTATCTGTGAGGAGAAAGATCTTTATGGATACGTTCTCTATATAAAACACAGCGCCAGTTTGCTTACGACTTTATATTTGTCTCATATTTTATTTTCATGCGTTAAGCGGTGCGCGCCAATGTCCTGGCCGTCACTCGTCAGTTGAAACATTGGCACGTGCCCCTCTCTGACTTCTGTGGGTTAAACATCCCTTTCGATCGAAGATCCACACATTTTCTATTAAATGAATATGTATGGTGATAGATATTGGGTTTTTTTTGTGATAAGTTCCTCATTACCATTATCATGTGGATGTTGTTGTTATTGCACACACAAAAAATATAGTTTATTGGTATCGCTCCAACTCGTTCTACCACGATTTCCAGAGAATATTCAATTGTTCAACAGTCTAAATTGAGCATGGTATCCTTGTGTCAAAAGCCAATTAACCTACCTGTATGCTTTTGGTTTGTAGGAAGGAAACCCATGCAAACACGCGGAAAACATACAAACGCCACACAGATAGGGCACTGGTCGCAATTTACAGCATGGACCAAGGGTTGTAAGGCAGCAATGCTATCCACTGTGCTGCGACAAGCCTAGCTCCTAGTGAATGCACAGTCGGCATTCTTATGACTATTGCTTCGGCTCATAAAAATATCTGCCTCCAGCAGTGAGCACACAGGATCCTTTTTGCAATTTGGCCACAATAAGGCACTTCTGCAATGTTAAGCTGAGGCTGACCACGGCCTTGACAGATGTACACCCAATTCTGTATCTCGCCCTCTAGAACTTAATTGGACAGGTCAATTAATTCAAAGGGTCCTCGCCCGACTACAGATCCCGATCAAACGGTGTCGCAATTGCTTCCTGCTACTTCCAGAGCTTGGTCAATTACCTCCCACAGCAGCCAAGGTGAATGCAGGATAGAAAACAGAGCGTTGTAGTAAATGGATTCACAGGAGGGAACGGTTACCGATGGAGTACCCCAAGGATCTGTACTTGGACCAGTGCTTTTTAATAAATTATTAGGGACATTGCAAATAGTATTGAAGAGAAAGTATGCCTTATTGTAGAGGACACAAAGATAGGCAACAGGGTAGACACACCAGGAGTGGTAAAACAAATGACTGATGATCTAGGTAGACTAGAGAAATGGTCAAGAGAGCGGCAACTGCAGTCTAATCATCTATTTATATAGCGCCACTAATTCCGCAGCGCTGTAGAGAGAACTCACTCACATCAGTCCCTGCCCCATTGGAGCTTACAGTCTAAATCCCCCAACAGACACACACAGACACACACAGACACACACAAACACACACAAAGACAGACTAAGGGCAATTTAATAGCAGCCAATTAACCTACCAGTATGTTTTTGGAGTGTGGGAGGAAAGTGGAGCACCCGGAGGAAACCCACCTAAACACGGGGAGAACATACAAACGCCACATAGATAAGGCCATGGTCAGGAATCATGACCCAGTGTTGTGAGGCAGAAGTGCTAACCACTGAGCCACCATGCAGCTCAATAATGGCAAAAAATTGCAAGATCATGCACTTGGGTCTCAAAAACCCAAAAGGTTAAATATAGTATTAACGGTACTATAATGGAGATTACTGAGGGGGAAAGGGATCTAGGAGTCACTATTTCAGGTGACTAACAGACAGGTAAGCAATGTAACAAAGCAATGAGGAAGGCAAGTAAGATGCTTTGTGTCATAGGGAGAGAAATCAGTAGCAGAAAGAAAGAAGTAATAATACTACTGTATATTTCACTGGTACGGCCTAATCTAGAATACTGTGTTCAGTTCTGGAGGCCATATCTCCAGAAGGATATAAATACATTAGAGACTGTACAAAGATGGGCAACTAAAATGGTGCATGGTCTACAGCACAAAACTAACCCGGAAAGATCTTAATATGTATAGTTTGGAGCAGAGAAGGGAACAGGGGACATGATAGAAACTTTCAAATATACTAAGGGTTATAACAAGGTGCAGGAGGGAAACATTCTACAAAGGAAGAGAAGTATAAGAACACGAGGACATGTACTGACACTGGGGGGAAGAGAGGTATTAGAACACAAGGACATGTACTGACACTAGGGGGGGGAAGAGAAGTATTAGAACACAAGGACATGTACTGACACTGGGGGGAAGAGAAGTATTAGGACACGAGGACATGTACTGACACTGGAGGGAAGAGAAGTATTAGAACACAAGGACATGTACTGACACTGGGGGGAAGTAGGTTCAAAGGAAATTTGAGGAAAAAACTACTTCACAGAAAGAGTAGTGGATAAGTAGATTAGTTTCCCATCAGAGGTGGTAGAGGCTAATGCAGTAGAGCAATTTAGACATGCTTGGGATAGACATAAGAATATCCTTACAAAGAACTAAGGATCAAATAGGGTTTGAGGTCACCATTGGTTAATAAAAAATGGGCAGACAAGATGGGCCAAGTTGTTCTAATCTGCTGTCAAATTTTATGCTCCTTTGTGTAAATAAAAAATAAAACCAAATCACACGAAACAATAAACCACGATGGGAACGTACAGACTGTTGCAATATCTGACCATACAGACTTTTATCGTGTGATCTGCACTATAATTGCACCAGTGTGTACCCAGCTTAACTGGCACACACAGACTGCACAAATGACTAAAATGGAAAGGAAACGTTTAGACGTTCTTTGTAACACTGAAACAGAACAATACGTTTGAGTACAACCCCCCCCCCCTCTCCCCCCCCCACATTGTCCTAACAGCACACTGCAGAGGAAGACAGTGTTACATTGTGTTCCCTAGTAAAGTCTGTTGCTATTGGCAAGAAAGGGAGACAGTGATTGGGCGGGCACTGGTACATCTACGCGTTACAGCATTACGTCACACTCGTTCCCATTACAGATTGCCATCTTCGTTAGTGGACAAGTTGTTTAATACACACCCTTGTTCACAGTTATCGCACCCTATAAAACATACCGTGTAGTGTCGTCTGGACAAGCTTTGTGGCAGAGCCCTTAATTAATCATTGTAATTAAGAAAGCAGCTCCCGGCTCTGCTTCTCAGGCATCAGACGCTAAGCTGCGATTTTGCTACCAAGCCATAAAACAAGTGGACTTTTGCAGGAAATAACGGGCTTTGTTTAACAGAATCGCAGCATATAGTATACAGCATGGTAAGATAGGCAGGTGTTAGATACATTCTGCTATTGAGTATCTAACCAATTGTTACAGAGAAGGACAATTTATATTTGCAGGAGAGGCGTTTTCTATTATGCACGTAGAGTTAAACCACAATTTTACACTAAAGTGTTTGCCAGATTCCAAGGCCCCTTTCCCAGAATGAACACATTTTCCAGGTCTTGCGTTACAATATTGCATCCATTTCTCCCTCCCCAACCAAGTGGGGGCAGGGGGCTCTGTTTGAGGAGAGAGGACTTCCGATTGCGCACTGAGCACCAATGTCTCCTCATTGCTCAACTAATCAAACTTAAAATGTTGCTCACTCTCTGGTGGAAATCCAGCACTTCCCAAACTTTGTCTCTCAACTCCCTGGACTGCATACTCTGACTAGAGATTTTGAAATCTGTTTGTTCAGAGACCTGAGCTGTTCCCTGCCCACCTTCTACACAGAGGACTTTCACACCAGTTGTGAGCACAGTGCAAATTGGTTTAATGCATTTTTTCGCTTTAAAAATATGTTTAGGCAGTGTGTTCAGTTTGTTGTACCTCATGCTCACAGGCATTAAATTACACAATGCTAGAATAACTCATGTAGACATTTCCGATATGGCTACCCCTTGTTTTTCACTTTTAATGTACCTTTTCAATTGTGTTCAGGTGCATTGTGTGGTGTTCAATTCAACGCACTTATTAGGGGCCTATTTATTTAAGTAGTGTTATCGGAGTAAAGTATACTTACCGTCATTCCAACGCAAGTTGGAGAGTTCTGCAAATTTATGAATGTTGCATTCCAGCAGATATCGTGGATATCTGCTGCTTTGCATTCGGTTTCGTTTTGTGGAGCAATCACCATAAAATTAGTATGGTGGCTGCTCCCTATCGTAATCTAACAAGTTCCGAAAAAGATGGCGTACATCATCGCAAATGAAGACTACACTTAATTTTTATTGCATGTCCACCTCTGCTCCGAAGAGCAGAGCTGGACAGCGCATGTGCGGAGGGATCATGTGATCCCTCCCTGTCACATGATATCATTTCTACTGGAGGGTTCCTGTGCGGAAGCTCCAGATTTTCGTTCGGGACGTGCGCACGTGCATTCTAAAGAGGAACGAAGATAGGAGGAGAAGACACGAGCGCATTACGATGAGGACGTGGTAAGTATTATTCACAGAAACATCAGTTTATCGGAACTCCTGTTCCTGTGTTGGGTTTTTAATAAATGTGAGAAATCTTTCAATCCTTATCAATACGTTAAGGATAGAAAACTATTTTTGCATTTTTGGAGAATATTGATAAATGTGCCCCTTAGTGCATTGTTCTTATGGACAGACTGCATAAAGATTCTATACACACAAAAAGCGCTCGTCGTATAAACCAAGAGCTAAGTCTATTAAACATGGGATTCAGACTAATTTGGCATTTTTCTGGATAATGCAACATTTTTTCTGGTTCCATGAAGAAAAAAAAAACAAAACAAAAAAACAAAAAACACAAAATCGGGCCTTGACGATATAGAACAAGGAAATAAAACACAAAAATTGCAACAAACCCAAGGTGGACTCGACATCTGAAAGAGATTAAAAAGTAGGGTTAGGAACAAGTCCTCTTCACCGCATCAGGGGATTTTGGCTGCAATTTTCCTTGTGACCCTTTCATATTAAGGACGTCCTCTTGCACTAATGCCCCCTTGATCCCTTCCAACGAGTAACAAGAGGAATAAGACATGATTAAGTCTCTCTACTAAAAGAAAATCATCTCTATTGACACAAAGACCTGGAGATATTTCAGTATAATCGCTGCGGTCATCCTGATCTGTGTGAGAACAATGTACATTATCTGCAGATCAGGGCTGGCTTATCAGGCGGGAATCAGGACACGCCAAAGATTTAGAAGGGGGATTACCTATAGACATTTAGAGGGTAGACATGTCATCCCTGAGCTACGCTTACTGGAACATACACAACCATACCCGGAAATGTTATATTTCTGGTCCTGCAAATCCAGTTTCCTTGGTGCTAGTCAGCCCAGAGCACCTTACCCACGGTTTACACATAATTTTAATTGTTGGTACCATAGCGTATTTCTGCAGAGCCACCTACATTATACGCCACTTCCAGGAGTGTAGAAAATGAGGTAACCCTCATGGCCTTCTAGGAGCACCTCAGATTGACGCTTCAGATACGCTGCTAAGCAGATACGCCATAACGGCCATCCAGAAGCAATTACAGACCCCAGAGAGTATTGATACTACAGGCAGGCTATAATGTGGCTCTACAGGAAGCATTAAATTAAAAACATTCAAAGGGGACAACACCCTAATATACCTGTGAGGATTGATTTTTTTTTTTTTTTTAAAGAATATATTTTTAAATGTTAAAATCATGCATGCTATGAATCACAATTTTAGGACCTCTGGTTACAGGAAAGTTGGATCTTCGACAGAAGACGGATATAAAATTGGTCATTCAACTAAGACGGCTTCCATTTTGCTAAAGTTCTAAAGTGTACAAGTCGCCAACGGATCCTTGAGGCAGCCATTTTTAGGGGGGTATTCAATTCGCTGCGATGTTCCGCCGAGCATTACAACTGCACACATCTGCAGGGGCTAGGGTACCTCAACATTGCAGATTTCTCCTCGCACTCCACAGAAATACTGGATGTTACAATGCAGTGGAGTACCTTCACAACTGTTCTGGAGGCATAATTGAATACCTTGCCTTAAACATCACAATCACCAGGCAATAGGCTCATGAGTTATGGCCCCGCCTACAAGATGGCCGCCATCACTGTATGTTGCCAACAGGCCCGTTCAATTGAGAGAGATCGTTGGATGCCAGACTGTGTCTCAAAATTCTTGATAATCAGGTGAAAACCCGGGAATCCAGCCAGACTCACCTCAATAAGCCTCCAGTACAAGAGATTAAGTCTGATGACATATAGTCTTCCTAATTGGTATTATTAATTCTCATTAAGTAAAAGGAACTTTTCCTGGTAACCTGTTGCTCTAGTTTTTTCTTAAGTGTTATTTTTCAGCCATAAACCGAAACATAATATTGTGAGGAATGTAAAATTCCTTCCTCACACCAGGATAATTCTATAGGTGGAATGTCAGAAATGCATACAGAATGGGCCCTGTATACTGGCCAGATGGATACAACACGGCTCTAACTCTACAGGTTTTGGAGCTAAAAAAAAAAAAAAAGTTTGGGAACCAATACACTAGTACAGTCATGGCCAAAAGTTTGAGAATGACACAAATATTATTTTTTACATAGTCTGCTGCCTCAGATTTTATGATGGCAATTTGCATATACTCCAGAATGTCATTTAGAGTGATCAGATGAACTGCAATTAATTTCAAAGTCCCTTTTTGCCATGACAATGAACTTTATCCCAAAAACTTTTCCATTGCATTTCAGCCCTGCCAGAAAAGGACCAACTGACATTAGGTCAGTGATTCTCTCGATAACACAGGTGAGAGTGTTGACGAGGACAAGGCTGGAGATCACTCTGTCATGCTGATTGAGTTAGAATAACAGACTGAAAGCTTTAAAAAGAGGGTGGTGCTTGAAATCATTTTTCTTCCTCTCTTAACGATGGTTACCTGCAAGGAAACACATGCAGTCATCATTGCTTTACACAAAAAGGGCTTCACAGGCAAGGATATTGCTGCCAATAAGATTGCACCTAAATCAACCAGTTATCGAATCATCAAGAACTTCAAGGAGAGAGGTTCCATAGTTGTGAAGAAGGCTTCAGGGCGCCTAAGAACGTCCATCAAGCACCAGGACAGTCTCCTAAAGTTGATTCAGCTGCGGGATCAAGGCACCACCATGTGAAGTCAGGGAGTCTGTTGTGTGTGTATTCGGTGGCTCTGCACATCTGTGTTTGAAGATAGTGTCACCTGTAGCAGGTTCAAAGAGCTACTGCGGTGAGCTATATCCTGGCCTAGGATGGATTTTTGACACCTGAATAGACTTTTAGGAACCATTCATGGTGTCTGGCTCAAGGAGACCATGTGTGACTTTGGATTATTTTTGTCTACATAAAATCTAGTCATTTCAAATATGCCACTTAAAATCAATAAATGTAGTGATCAACCACATATTCCTCAATAGCAGGATGAAGGGGCAGCTCATATGTCAAATTAAGAATTCTGCCAAAAAGAGAACTTGAGGAAATGAGTATAAGCTCAACTGACACCCTTTACCTAGGCCTGTTTGGTATCAATAAAAGGGTAAGTTCATAGGGGATCTAGTAATAATAAAATTGGGTCTGTGTGACGCTCCACAGAAAAGATAGGTCACATAGAAGAATTGGGTAGTAACATGCAAATGGTGGTTAGACCACAACCCCCCTGGAGGTGGGGAAAGGTGTAAAGGTGTCTTTAAAAAGGGAAGACTAGTGACAACAAATTGTCAGTCTTTTGGGAAATCAATCATTATTGATAAGCTGTCCATCTTCACGCCAATTTCCCTTGGCCAGAATATACCACTTATCCAAGTTATACTTAATCCCTTTATTTTAAACTGTTTTGCTTGTTATGAATGTCATCTTAATAATCTGTAAGCATTGACTCACAACTATCATTCATTCCCCACATCGACTCTATATCTAAATCATGTTACATGCATCTAAAAAGACCATTTCCAAAATACGCACATATCTCACACAAGACACTGCAAAAACTTTAATTCATGCACTCACCATCTCTCGCATCGACTATTGCAATTCCCTCCTTACTGGTCTTCCCCAAAACAGACTCAAATCCCTACAATCTATTTTGCACGTAGCAGCTACATTGATTTTCCTTGCAGACTGTTCTTCCTCTGCTGAGCCACTCTGTCTCTACATTGGGTTGCCTGTTTTTCAACGAATCCAATATAAAATTCTTCTACTAACATACAAGACCGTCAACAAAATTGCACAGACATACATCTCCTCTCTTGTCTCAAAATATCTCCCAACTCTACACCTCCGTTCTAGATCGGTGTCTCTCTTCCACTCTCATCACATCCTCCCATTCCCGGTTACAGGACTTTATTTGGGCTGCACCCTTTTTGGGGAATTCCCTCCCTCGCACAGTAAGACTTTCCTCTAGTCTTCAAACCTTCAAGTGTTCTCTAAAAACCCACCTCTTCAGGCAAGCTTATACTATTCCTCAACCAGCAACTTAATCTCCCTAGGTTACCCTATTACCACCCTCTACACAGTTAACACAAGACAACAACCCTCTGACCAACATTGCTGTGTGACTGATCATACAGCCCACTCAATAATTTTTACCTTGCGTTTAAAACTCCCATTGTCCCATAGATTGTAAGCTTGCGAGCAGGGTTCTCTTACCTCTCTGTCTGTATGTATTACCCAGTATTGTTTTACTAATGTTTGTTCCCAATTGTAAAGTGCTACAGAATTTGCTGGCGCTATATAAATAAATGATGAAGCATTGTACCCCCATACTGTAAACACTTCCAAGTCACGAGTACGGTTTGTGACTGGTAAAAGGTAGTTAAGATAGGTTTTCCTGACAAAATAGAGATGATATATTGTCTGACTGTGTGAATATATGATAAGATATTAAATCAGGGAGAAGACAGAGGGGCTTATTCCTAAAAGGCATCTGGAAAAACGCTTGTCCGGAGAAGGAAAGGTGAGCGCAGTCCTGAGTCATGCCAACAGTAAAGCATCCTGAGACCATTCATGTGTGGGGTGGCTTCTCAGCCAAGGGAGTGGGCTCACTCTCAATTTTTCCTAAGAACACAGCCATGAATAAAGAATGGTACCAAAACATCCTCCAAGAGCAACTTCTCCCAACCATCAAAAAACAGTTTGGTGATGAACAATGCCTTTTCCAGCATGATGAAGCACCTCGCCATAAGGCAAAAGTGATAACTAAGTGGCTTGGGGATCAAAACATCGAAATGTTGGGTCCATGACCAGGAAACGCCCCAGACCTTAATCCCATTGAGAACTTGTGGTCAATCCTCAAGAGGCGGGTGGACAAACAAAACCCCACAAATTCTGACAAACTCCAAGCATTGATTAAGCAACAATGGGCGTCCAGTCAGTATGTGGCCCATTAGTTGATTGACAGCATGCCAGGGCGAATGGCAGAGGTCTTCAATTGAAGGGTTAACACTGCAAATATTGACTCTTTGCATAAACTTAATATAATTGTCAATAAAAGCCTATAACACTTATGAAATGCTGGTAATTTTACTTCAGTATACCATAGCAACATCTGACAAAAAGGTCTAAAAACACTGAAACAGCAAACTTTGTGAAAACCAATACTTGTGTCATCCTCAAAACTTTTGGCCACGACTGTATTAGGATTATTTACGGACACTGCTAAAAAAGAGCAAATCTGCACTAAAACCACAGCAATCCACGGACACTGCAGAGTAGAAAATAATCTAGTGTACCAAAATTATTTCCAAGCTTTGCTCTATTGCATTTTTAGGGGGATTCCTGAGCTTCCAATTAAAAAGAAATAACCAAAATACTCCACTGAGTCAGCAAAATAAGCCGGGCAGGCCGACTAGATCACATTATTGTGCAGATATATTTTCAGAGCAGAGATCAGCTTTGACAGATCGGCTTAGCGCTGCATGCTTAAAGAAAAATTTAATTTCCACAATCGGATCAGGGAAGCAGTTGGGTTTATCACAGAGTCGTTGTGCATATAAAAATTGAAACCCAACACCTATATTTTATTCAAAATCCTGCCCGTACTTATTCATTAAATGTTGATTATCCCATAAAAACAGATTGCTTGATCCATGAAAAGCCAGGATAGGTTTGCAAATATTATTGCTTATTTGGGACTTAATGTATACTACTAAATCTAGCCTTTACGTTCTTTTATGTCAATATGTTTACAATGATTGCTACCCTGCACACACCAAAAAAAATACACACGTACTTTATAATTTATTCATTTTATGCAGATTTCAGATTGAGATGTCTCCGTCGACGTGCTTTGTATCTGCATGGGACTGAAGGCAAGCGGCAAATACAGGCCTTTGTCGTGTAAGAGATCCTCTCAGTACTTCGAAGGGAGCCAAATTGCTGCGTAGGCCCTGTTGCCATGGCAGCTCACAAAGCCGGTCAAGGAAAGAAACCTCACAATGCCTAAAGAGCCGCGAATTAACCTGCAGGAAATGAGACAAAAAGCGCAGCAAATGCAATTAACCCCTCCTCTGCCGCGCAGCCACACTATGCACCACCGGCCTGGGCTAAAAGATTTGATAAGCGTCCCAGGGTACCCCTCTTGCCTCATAGACTAGCGCAATATATATGTCTCAGAGGCTGGTGTCGCACCTTTGGGGGTTTTTTTAAGCAGCATTTTAAGTGAAAGTAAAAAAAAAAAACTATTTAACCTATCAGCTGTGATATTTCAGCACGAAGCTTAAAAGTTTGTACAATATAGCAAAAGGCTTCAGATAATACAAAACGGCCATTTAAAAGAATAATTAAATACACTTTAATTGGAAAAAAAAAAAGTTAAAACAAATAAAATGTAATGTATAAAGATTTAAAAATTGTACCAATGACATACACTGGAGGCTGACATTTTGTGCACCGGAGATTTCAGCTAGGAACGCTCATTACTCAACCTCCCTTGTGTACAGGACACAGACCCCGGGGCACGCTAGTGGCCTATAGATAGCGAAGGCAGCCTTTCTTTTGCCCTCACCAATATTTATCACGCAGGCTGGCAGATCGACAGAAAATTGCCTCAGCAAGGTTGCCGATATCTTGTGAACATTATTTCCAAAATGGCTGCCTCTACGTCACTATATACTACATCACTATAGCCCCGCCCCTACCATAAAATACAAAAATTCACGGTATTGAAATGCGGGGCTTAATGACGCAATTAAGCCCCGCCCCCCGTTATTCAATGCCGTGAATTTCGGCGTTTTACAGGGTTCGGGAGGTTTGCCTACTCTTCCGGGAGGACTCCCCGAAATTCAGGAGCAACCTGGAAATTCCAGGAGAGTAGGCAGGTATGTTATATATGTGAACCCACTGCGAAACCAGGTGGTGACCCAAATTTGGCTCTCAAAATGTACATTAGGAAACCCTGGAAGAGAAACGAACCAAGGAATAAAAAATCATTTACTGTATTTTATACTGTACAAGTACGACGTCAAACTACGATCAGCAAAAAAAGAAATAACCAACGTACTTCAGCTGATAAGGTAGTGTTTACGCTGCACAGATCTAGAACGAGTGTAGAGGTCAAATGCCAACATCCAACTCCAAAAGTAACCATTTTAAAGCTTGCCATTTATTTCTAAATGGCTTGAACAGAGTAGGAGATAACACAGCCACACAAATGTCATATTTAATAATATATAATTTCCAGACTACCAGGGCAAGATTGTTTTATACTCTGAAATCCTGTTGCCAACACGAGAACATTTCAAAACCTTTAAAAATCCATTACTATATATTCTGCCCTCGTTCTTCGCAGTGGAACGCGGAAGGCTCACACCTCGTCCTCTTCATGAGGTTGGAGGCTTTATCTTTACTAAGAAGTCATAACTAGGAAACAAAATACTTTGGGATTCATCATTTTTCAGCAGCTCTTAAAAACAGAACTTCTCTACCCAAAACGCGAGTTGTGTTGTACAAAATAGCTGGTAGCCAACGAAGAGCCATAGGGCACAAAATATTTGAGAAAGCATAGATCACGGGGGAAGCAATTTCTCCTGTACATAGCAGACTTCCTGTCCGTAACCCTACCAAACGGAAAGGCGCTCTCCACAGACGAGAGTTACAGGGGACATTGAGCTACAGGCAGGACCTCCGTTTTCTTCATGATGAAGATTTCTAATTATATAGGGATATTTGTAAAACAAAAAAAACTGGTGCACGGGTAACAAGAAAAATGCTGCATCCCCCATTACTCTGACATTCCTGTATTACAGTTTAGAAAATGAAATGCAGAAAACATTTGACAGTTTGGGTTAAAACACTTTTTTGCATAGCAACCTGTCCACTAGTCATCATAAATATCTCCATATTGTTTTGTCTTTAAATTAAAATTTTGTGATACTGATCATCTAAGACAATGATAGACAACCTAATACACTTTGGGGCCCCCATGGTTGGCCCTCTAACCTTCAAAAAGGGCTGCACCATAGCCTTAATTTCAATAATAATTTAAAACAATACATTTAACAGAATAAATAGACACCTATCTGTACTAACATATCAGCAGGTATTATAAAGTGTTACAAACGATAACGCACACAGAGCATAAGGGAAGGAAGCAGTTGGGGGCCGCAGATGAAGGCTGCAAGGGCCACATTCAGATATCAAGTCGCCCAGATTTGGGTGGAATTATTCATTAAATTGACACTAGATTGACCCAACCGGTCATCTAATTATTCTTTAAAATGTTCTGAAGATACGAAAACATCTTCTATACAAGACATTTGTACAACCTGTACGTTCAGACAAGGGTTAACGTGACCCAATTGTTGTCGAAGAACAGAGCGACTCGCAAGGATTTATTCTAATTAAAAGTATGGGTAAGGATAATTAGCAGCAAGCCACAGAGACTTGGATGAATATAGGGCACAGAGATAAATAATAGAGGTGGTTCTTACTGCAGATCAGAACATTGAAGGCTATAATATTCAAGCAGCCTATCCATTCACTAGTAACCGTGCCTCTTGCCTCCGTAATGTCATTGTCTACCTGGGAATGGATAGGCTGCATTCTAGCGAGTAATTGCTTGAGGCCACAAAATGGCTGCGCTGTGTGTAGAATACAATTTAAAAGTACAACAGACCCTGAATGAGGTATCTGAAATGTTGTAGCTGAGGTTTCATTTTGCCTTTCCATCCATGTACGATTATCACAAGCTCTAACCCCATTGTCTGCAAGGCTGGGATATTAAGATAATATATGTAATTATTTCGGTCTTAAGGGGGGGGTTTGTAAAGACCTTTTGGTCCAGGTCTGTTCTCGAGTCACTACTACGTTCAATAATCAGAAAATACTGGCCGATGTGAACGGCAAAATATTCTCTGTACAGCGCAGCGGAATTGGTGGCGCTATATAAGTAAATTAAAGGACGACTGTTGTCCCCAGGAGCACAGCTTAACGAGACTGTCTCCAAAACACAGACATGACCCTAGGAGAGCTAAGCTCATCGTTAGAGAGTAAAAAGGATAAAGCGCAAAGGAAGCGAGACTCCGGGCTAGACGGATCAAACGTTTAAATCCCATCATTTAAAGGGGATAAAATTGGGATGAGAGCAAGAGAGGACACGCTAGAAGTAAAAAAAATAAAAAAATAGTGACGAAATATACACAGAGGTCAGTGCAATGATAACAAGTGAGAATTACAAAGGCTTAGGCAAACTGCGGCTTGCCAGCTGGCTAAGAACTACAAGTCCCAGCAAAGCTGGTAGAACATTTTGGGTCTTGGTAGTTCAACAGCAGCCACAGTTTGCATATATTTGTATCAGTATATTATTAATCATAAGAGGACTTTAGGCAACGTATAATCAATAATATACAGACTTCACACCTACACAAGGAGAACACCAAGTAAAAGTACATTTATAAGACCTTTTATTTCAAAGGGGAGACTCCCCAAATTAATTAAAAACGAGGGGCATCTCTGGAGACTGAAAACTTTTTTTATATTCTGAGCAGGTGGCCTTGGCTAAAAGCCATTAAATTGCCATTTCCGCAATTTATTAAAATTGCTCTGGCATGACCGTTATTTTATTCAGCACGAGTAGCTCTACTGAACACTGGTGTATATGGAAAAAACATGTTAAAAAGGTGAAAACATGTTAAAAAGGTGAAAACATGTTAAAAAGGTGAAAACATGTTAAAAAGGTGAAAACATGTTAAAAAGGTGATGTAACCCATAATAGCCAGATATTTGCTTTCATTTTCTAAACGCTAGAAAAAGGACAATGAGAATCTGATTGGTTGCCGTTAGCTACAGCTCCATTTTGTCAGTTACCTGTGTACCATTTCTATTAAAGGTCGTCGTCCCCCCTTTAAGTGTTTGAAAACCTTTATAGGTACTTTAAAATAAAACTTTTTATTACAGATATAGCACTACACACTGACATAATACCACATACTTCTCACACATATGGCACTGAACTGAGAAGAACACGGTGATTTAATACTCTCTGTAGGAATAATCCGTGTACAGAACTCATGTTCCCTTATGGCTCAGCCTAGATAACGGGCCATTACTATGGATCAGGCTGAAATGAGCACACTGTGACGGGGACACATCCCTGACAACTAAAAATAGAGCATAGGTATTTAAATTATGCATATTCCCCTGTTGGCAATGAGCTGGTCACATATACCAACATTTCGGTACAATTCACAGGGAAGATTCACTGAAGTGAAATTAAAAGTTTTGTTGAGCGTCAGCTCACGTTGGGTGAACCAGATATGCACATTTATACAAGTCACCACCAGATCACTGGAAATCAAATATAAAATATAATATAATATAAAATAAAATATACTAAAATATAATATAAAATATAAAAGAATAGAATCTCAATATTTAATATGTAATCCAGGATTAAAACAGAAACACTTTAAAAAAGGTCATTGTTGGGCATAGTTAACCATTTTTCCGCAATCCTTTACGTCCTATAAAGTTTCTAACCAAAGAGTAGCGCACACACAATCATGTAACTTTCCCCCCCTTCTGCAGCTAAACCCTTTCCTTCAACGTTTCCAAACACGAAGAGAAAAATGCTGGAAATTTAATCAGAATGAGGCAGGGCGGGTCCAAGTATAGGTTTCCATGAAGCAGATGGGGACCAACGAGGCTCAGACACACTCCAGCACACACATTAAACCTTAGGGGAGAGGACGGTGGGAAGAATTAAGTCTGTTCTACTCTCTGCTCATCTGACGGAGACAACAGGAGAGACCGGATCACCCAACACACAAAACATCTGCATCGCTCTCTCTCAGAATTGTGCTGGAATTAAAAGATAGAACGTTTAGGAAGTAAATAATATTGAACTTACATGGGTGTTAAAATCGTGAATGCTACAAAAAACTACAGGATTATTAATATTAAAACATATATATGGTGGGATTTTGCGTCATTATTTATTACTTTTATCATATATTTGTAAAATGACTACTGCACACACAAAAATACCAATTCAAATGCTCATGTCTGCATGCTGTTAGTGCGGTTTTCAGCCACTAACCAAACACCCCAAAAAAAAAACATTAAAAAAAATAAATAAATAATAATAATAAAAATAAATGAATCATTTCCCATCATCTCAGCACATATAACATTTGCAGTATAATGCACAATCTGCGAGCAGGACTGTTTCTACAACGTTTTATGGATATACCCCGACAGAAATGTCCTGGAGTCACATTTCACTCTCCAAAAACACCACATTCCAGTCACGTTTAAAAATATGTGCCCTGAAAGATATAGTTTAAGCACGTTATGAAGTATATATGAACTGCAGCTATCTATAAAGCTGTTCTGTAATGAATATCTTCCTTTATTGCCAGGTTGGACTGTGGGATGTATTTACACAAGTGCACTCAGTGTGATGCTCATAGCAATGGGCAATCCAGCAATGGGCAATCCATATAACACCCTCTATTTTATCATCCTTTATTCTATGCAGACAGCAGTGAGGACCAATATTAGCGCTACTATATGTTAAGATGTGAAACAGACGATGCACTAACTGCTGGGTGTACCTAACCAGCTGAAAACTAATCTGGTATTATGTGCATGACAAAAATACATAGCAAGTTCCTCATGCCTCCCTGATGCCTCAGTAATGTTACTAGATCACAGTATAGATGAACATTGGTTAAGCCCACAAGAGGCAACATGGACCATGTGTAGGTGACACGGACACTTTAATTGAGGCTCATACGACACAAAACCTGAATATCACTTGGCCCATAGAACAGAAAGCATAAAAAAAAAACATATCAGTGGAGATATGGAGATGACAGGTAGCAACCTGTATAAATCACAAAATATCTATACGGAAATACAGATCATTGTACTAAGCAATCAGAGTAAAAAACGTCATTATGTTCCACAGAAAGCCACATTAGACATCCTATTTGCATTTAATAAAACGAGTGAGATTTACCATAGTTTTGTCCTGCTGAGATTATATGTAATATCCTATGTAAAAAGGAATAGAACAGTACCTCAAAAGGAGAAGGGGCAGGAAAAGGGGAAGAAGGGGCAGGAAAAGGGGAAGAAGGGGCAGGAAAAGGGGAAGAAGGGGCAGGAAAAGGGGAAGAAGGGGCAGGAAAAAAAAAAAAAAAGAGGCAAGAGGAAAGAAGAGAAGAGAAGAGAGGCCGAGGGAGGAAAGAAGAGAAGAGAAGAGAGGCCGAGGGAGGAAAGAAAAGAAGAGAAGAGAGGTCGAGGGAGGAAAGAAGAGAAGAGAAGAGAGGCCGAGGGAGGAAAGAAGAGAAGAGAAGAGAGGCCGAGGGAGGAAAGAAGAGAAGAGAAGAGAGGCCGAGGGAGGAAAGAAGAGAAGAGAAGAGAGGCCGAGGGAGGAAAGAAGAGAAGAGAAGAGAGGCCGAGGGAGGAAAGAAGAGAAGAGAAGAGAGGCCGAGGGAGGAAAGAAGAGAAGAGAAGAGAGGCCGAGGGAGGAAAGAAGAGAAGAGAAGAGAGGCCGAGGGAGGAAAGAAGAGAAGAGAAGAGAGGCCGAGGGAGGAAAGAAGAGAAGAGAGGCAGAGGAAGGAAAGAAGAGAAGAGAGGCAGAGGAAGGAAAGAAGAGAAGAAGAGTTAGAAGGAAAGAAGAAAAGAAGAGTTAGAAGGAAAGAAGAGAAGAAGAGTTAGAAGGAAAGAAGAGAAGAAGAGTTAGAAGGAAAGAAGAGAAGAAGGGAAGAAGGAAAGAAAGAAGAGAAGAAGAGGAAGGAAAGAGGGCCTAAGTTAGTTACCAAGGAATATTAAACATTTTGATATAGGTAAACAACACCGATAAACACACATTTGTGATGGTTACAAGTTGTCTTTTAATGCAGAAACAAATCATCATCATTTATTTGTACACCACCATATTACACAGTCACAGGACTGTAACACCAGCGATGTGAAGAATATATGGGGACATATGGGGACATATGGAGAACGGAGGTCGCCAAGCGCTGGTGCCATCTTGCACTACTACAGACAAGACTTAAGCAGCACTGACAGGAGCAGAAGCGTGAAAGGTGAACCAGCGCCCCGGGACTGAGCAGAAAGCAGACGGACTCTGACATTCACTTGGGGATAAAACATACAGAATATATAATAATTTTGTTCCCCATTACTAAAACGAGGAGCAATATCTACAGCTAGAGATCAGACAGTCACTTACTTCTATCACAGTACAAGTTTTCATTCCACATGCAATGTCTGTATGTCATAATGCAGAAGATTAATATGGTGCATTTAGGTACATGGTTCTCAGAGTAACAATACACAGCTTCGGAAACAATGGTAGATACAGACAAGCTGCGGGTGGACGAACGCTGTGTAACCACAACACCCAGCATGCCTTACCAGCCTCTCCAGGTGCTGGTTCCTAGTTAAACGAATAGTTCTAAGGAATAATGGTTCAGCCCTCTAAAAAATGGCAGCCTCCTCGCTGTGTCTACTTCAGCCAAACATAACCTCACCCTAGTAACATTAGAATGACACAAGTGCCCTGTAATAACCTGATTAGCAAACACATTATAAAAGTAACCGAGATAAAAAAAGAGGCTCGACACTTCGCATACAGAGAGATGTTATTACGAATGGGAGGCGGCGGCAGAAGAAAGGAGGCGGCGGCAGAAGAAAGGAGGCGGCGGCAGAAGAAAGGAGGCGGCGGCAGAAGAAAGGAGGCGGCGGCAGAAGAAAGAAAATTAGTAGGACATGTATACAAAACTTGAACCATTTTAAAGGTTTGCATAAAACCACGACAATGACTAAAATGCAATTATTTGACATTGTTTATACAATACTGCCACAATTCAACATTATAAGACGTGATCTTTCCTCCCCCAGACCGCTGCCTATATCGATCCAATACCTTATGAGAAGAACCCAGTCAGCCGTCAGTCTTCAGAACCCACTGGATTCCATCAAGAACCATCTGTCGGAACCTCGCTCTTCACACCTGTAACAAGCAGGAAAGTTATATTGGAGACTATTCTCAAGGTCACATTCAGAGTCCCGTCATCCAGGGACTTAAACACCTCTACACATAACTGGACACAGTCCAGTTAAAACACTGACAATGCTTCATAAAGGGAGGGGGGAAATAAAATAAAAAAAAAATAATAGAACCCATTTTTCAGTTTGCACCTAAATTGAAAATACTTTCATTGTTGGAAACTTGCTGAAAGACATTCAGCTTTCTGTGCAATGTTTAAAAGGATTAAACGACAACATATTGTCGAGTGAGGAGGGCGACGTGTTGGACTTTAGGTACGGTCCAGATAAGTTTTCCCTGGGTAAGGAAATAAGAAACTCAAATTTTCTCCCTTATTTTCATGTAAAAGAAATTTCACGCGTACACCAAAATGGAGGTAAGAAAACTCAGATTAGGCCGATTTATAAAGGCACGCAACAAACGTATTGTGTGTAGTTTTTTTCTTTTAACTCGGGCATGCGCACATCCGTATTCAGCTACAAACGGATTTGAAGAAACAGCTCTTGTTGAATACGGGCATACTTGCCTACTCTCCCGGAATTTCCAGAAGGCTCCCGGAATTTCGGGGAGTCCAGACGGGTAGGCAAACATCCCGGCCCTAAAAAATGCAGAAATTCATAGCACTGAAGATCGGGGGGCAAGGCTTGATCGTGTCATTAAGCACTTGAACCAGGCGCTGCTGCGTGCGCTCGATCTTGGCACGCAATTACCGTATATCGCCTACGTGCATACGTCCATTCCGCTCCCGTTCTACCCACGAATCCGTAGGCTGTCTTAAGTGTTCTTTGCGCTCGAAAACAAATTGGATGTTCTTGCGTTCATTGGTCGCAGAGCTATTTTACACAACATACGGAACGTATCGGCATTTACGTCCCTTAATCAATCAGACCCAGTGTGTGCCCATTCGTTCGTTTTAGATATGTTCAAGGACACTGTTTTGCATTATGAAATATATATACTTAACGTACAATTTTGCACTTGTTTCAGACTGTGTCATGTACATACACACGTTAAATGCCCCTACACAGTGTGCCGCCCCCCCATACAGAAACTCCAGCCAGCGACGGCAAAGAGAAGCCTACCACCAAATCTCTAATATTAGAACACATCCTGCTTGGTTAAAGCCACTATTAGTCATCAATGTATTATAAATACTATTATAGAGCTAATTAATATACGTTAAACAACTGGAGTGTTTATATCTTACTAAATAGACCCACCGCACTCTCCTCACTCCACCTCAACAGGTCACCAGCTATAACTGAATGTAATGAGACTATCCCCAACATAACTTTATGCAAGATGCACAAGGACCGTGAGGTCTGGCACACAAACACGTTATGACAGCCTGGCTAGAGCTGCAGCTCTCCATAATGAAAGGTGACTGGATATCTCGGAAGAGCTGCAAACGGCCAGGGAGGAGGCGCTGGGTGACAATGTCTCACATATTAGCAGCTGCACGCGTTCTGCTTCCAGGGAGCCACTTGTCAGATGCAATGACTTCATTCAGTCGCAGGCTCACATGCAAACCCACAGAGCTTGCTCCAGCGCACTCAAATCTTTCATATACAAGTATAGAGGGAGAAAAATAAACTCAGCGCTGGATATAGACAATGTGTACCGTTCTCAAACTTGCCACCTGGATCGACCATACTACAGACACCCCGGAGGATTATAGCTTGTTTTGGGGTTTGTTTGTTTTGGGTCTTTTTTTTGAGGGGGGGGGGGGGGGGGGGTGGTGGTTAAATCTCATTTTTAAAAAAAAAAAAAAAAAAAAAATATTATATATATATATTATATATATATATATATATATATATATATATATATATATATATATATATATATATATATATATATATATATATATATATATATATATATATTTATTATTACCTTAAAAATCCCCCCCCCCCCCCAAAAAAAATAATCACTGTTTAACTACCCAAAGAACCGATCCTCATTTGGTCTTATAGAAATAATCCACAAATGTTATATGCCTTCAGTTAACGATTATATAATGTTACGTTTGATCTGGTCTCACATTGGCTGATCCGATTAGTGACCAAGTTGGGCGGAATCCGTCAGACTGGGCAGATCGTTCCACGCTATTGTAAACGGGAGACAACTATTTGCCCAAGCATAGCTCCGTTCCTCACCAGCATTACTGAGTGACGCATCACTGGTTAATAGGGGGCCTGTAATATTCTGGACATTTCATCATCATCATTTACTTATGTAGCGCCACTAATTCCGCAGCGCTGTACAGAGAACTCATTCACATCAGTCCCAGCCTCATTGGAGCTTAGTCTAAATTCCCTAATATAGACACACACACACACACACACACACACACACACACACACACACACACACACACACACACACACACAGAGGGAGAGACTAGGGTCAATTTTGATAGCAGCCAATTAACCTACCAGTATGTTTTTGGAGTTTGGGAGGAAACTGGAGCACCCAGAGGAAACCCACGTAAACACGGGGGAGAACATACAAACTCCTCACAGATAAGGCCATGGTCGGGAATCGAACTCATGACCCCAGTTCTGTGAGGCAGAAGTTCATTGATAAATGTTGTAAAAGTATAAATACAAATCCCATCTTTTCACACAGCTATATTGTGGGCTGGATAAATATTTATGAGAAGGAAGCAGCTAATGGCATTTATAACGACCCTCATTACAGAGAGCCTCACACACACACACACACACACACACCTCTTGTCTCTGTACACAGTAATACACAACAGTGGTACATGACATCGCTGGAGGTCTGTGTCAGAGGTAAAGCTGGATTTCCGGGCAGGAATTCCGCTGTCCTGCTCCAGTCTATTTATAACGGACTCTCACATCCTGAGCGTCCAATCTCTGCTCCAGTCTTCCCTGAAAAATCTGCAGTTCAAACCCCAACCCTGCTGTGCAGTCTCCATCAGTAATTACCCTTCCAGCAGAACTTTCAAATAGTCATTGGCTTTGTGTTTTTATTTATTTAAATTTGATTATTCTTCATGGGCTCAACGTGATTAAATTATCTGCAAACTGTCATTTTTCTGCCAACATTTGGTTAAAATAAAGCACTTCCAAAATCTGGGGGTTTGTGGTGGTATTTCACGTTTTGTTACTACTTTCAACACCTCAAAAGGCCTAAAGACAGCGAGTGCAGTCATAGTCCGAGGGAGGAAGGGAGGATCTACTCATTCAGAAGAAAAAGGATTATAGATGGACATACACACACACCCCCTCCCCCCCCCTCTCCAGATACTGCGCTCTACATGTGCAAATCATTAGTCCCAGGGTGGGGGCAGAATTGTCTTCATCATCAATAATCTACAGGAAGCATTAAACACGCTGAACACAATGTTTCAATGAAAACGTCCACAAATCATCAAGAAATAGAACTACAAACAGGCTGAGAAATATAAAAATTTAGATTTTTAATGTATGGAGTATAAATTTATCTCTATATATCTCTATATATCTCTATATATCTCTATATATCTCTATATATCTCTATATATCTCTATATATATATATTTTCATACATACATATACATCCTCCATCATCATCATTTATTTATATAGCACCACCGATTCCGCAGCTCTGTACAGAGAACTCAGTCCCTGTCCCATTGGAGCTTACAGTCTACATTCCCTAACAAACACACACACAGACTAGGGTAAATTTTTGATAGCAGCCAATTAACCTACCAGTATATTTTTGGAGCGTGAGAGGAAACCGGAGCACCCGGAGGAAACCCACGCAAACACGGGGAGAACATACAAACTCCTCACAGATATGGTAAATGGTCGGGAATTGAACTCATGACCCCAGCGCTGTGAGGCAGAAGTGCTAACCACTGAGCCACCGTGCTGTCCACATATAAACACACACACATATATTCTGTTACTTATGAAGTATACATACACAAACTAAATATACAAAACACCCATCCACCTAAGCTTTGCATTTGACCAGCCAAGGTATACACTATATGAGATTAGATTAAATGGAAGCACAGACAGACGGAGGACACTGCCAAGTGTGACGAGCAGTTTATACACTGCAGACAGACAGATATCCTGCTCCGTTTTTCCTTCACAGTTCCATGCCGACATTACCTCAAACCAGCCATGGCCAATCTGTAGCTCTCCAGGTGTTGTGAAACTACAAGTACCAGCATTCCCTGCCAACTATCAGTTGGCCATCGGCCATGTCTGAAACTTGACTGGAGTTTCTCACAGATATGGCAATATCCCACCTTCAGCGGAGCAAAACCAGTTCTCATAACCAATACATTTTTATTTAAAAAAAAAAATTTTTTAAATAAACTTATAAACCAGAATATAGTAACTTTTGAGCCTTTGTTTAAGATTATATCATTAAATATTATAATAATAATTCACACAATGGAGCCATTTTGAGGGCTGGACCAATATTTCATCACTGTGAGCTGCAGTGATGTCACTGGTTCCTAGTGAAGTACATCGGTACAGCCCAGAAAATGGCTGCATCCACGGTCAGCGTAGGGAACAGGTGCAATTAGTTTAGCCCACTGCTGTGTAAAAGAAACACAAAACAAAAATAACAAACAAGAAGCCCATTTTAAATGTACATCAACAAGGCTATGCCAGCGTGTGGTTTATGGCCCTTCAGGAATAAAATGGGTTAACGTGAAAATTAGCCAGAGTATTTTTCTTAGCCCCATTATTGCTTAAATTTCCTAATAAAGCACCTTTTGTATACAGCAAACCCCAGATCCCTGGCAGGAACGCAGAATTTTTTCAATGCTGGAAATCTTCCATGGAACGAGACAAGAAGCTGTACAGAGTCTACGTCCCGTTAATTAGAAATCTCATTCTGAGAGTTTATAGTTTAAAAGAAAAAAAGGCTGAAAATATTTTCATCCAAGATTAGATTTGAAGGGGAAAATAAAGTCAATTAAAGAATGCAGAAGGGGGTTGGTTGTAAAAGAAAAAAGGTTTGGTAGATGTGACTAATCATTTGTAAGGTATATGTTGCAGAAAGTTAATTCCATGCAATAAACTAAACACAGGTTTATTTGAAAATATATGTACGGGAATGTAATCTTTCAGAGTGGCTCTGTCGCCTGCACACAGCCATTTTGTGCCTTGCCCTTGGTGATGTCACTACCAACTGGTGAACCGATTGGCTGCACTACTAGTGATGTCATTGGTCCCTAGAAATGTATTCAGGTCCATGTTTATTGATGTCCCTGGTTTCGTTGTGGCTCCATAGTCTGTAGGTCTTTGGTGTCTTAGTGACTTGAGGCTGAATTCTTAGTTACAACCCAGGTCCCTTAGAGATTGGGTGGGGCTTGAAGACGATGCATCTGAATCATCACAGAACGCCGCACGCTCTGTAATCAGATAAGTGTCCTTCTAGGGCAACCACCTGATCTCCTTGGAGGTTTCATTCTAATTCCGGAATCTCCTGAACATTCCGACGTAGTAGACAACCAAGATTTCTTCAGCCCACAAAAAGGAAAAGGTTCCATGGAGTTCACAACACTGTTCAAAATCATTTCTCTTCAGTGAGAAATAGTAGAAAGTCGTCCAACTGACTATTCCAGAAGACAAGATGAGCACTTATGGAGGCCGGCTTTATGAAATCCACAATTCAGAATCTAATGCAAGAATTCAAGCAACTAAGCAGTACATTTGCAGAGTCTAGCAACAGACAGACAGTCAGTCTTTTGCCACCTTCACCAATATTCCGGCCCGGAATGTCATTTTTGCGTTCTGTGGGAAGCAGGACAGACACAGGGAGATCCTGGATGCGCCTGTATCTGTCCCACATTTTACCAGGTCGCGCTGTGACTGTGGGGGTCCGTCCCACAGTCACCAAAACCTTTGCCATTTGACAGCAAGGTCAGGGAGTGAGTTACTACGAATGTGAGGGAGGCCGAGAGAGAGAGAGAGAGAGAGAGAGAGAGAGAGAGAGAGAGAGAGAGAGAGAGAGAGAGAGAGAGATGCTACGAATGCGAGGGAGGCGCAGAGAGAGAGAGAGAGAGAGAGAGAGAGAGAGAGAGAGAGAGAGAGAGAGAGAGCATTGCTACGAATGTAAGGGAGGAAGAGAGAGAGAGAGAGAGAGAGAGTGCATTGCTACGAATGTGAGGGAAGCAGAGAGAGAGAGAGAGTGCATTGCTACGAATGTGAGGGAGGCCGAGAGAGAGAGAGTAGGGGATAGAAATGGCGCTGGGGAAATAGAATTGTTCAAAAACAAGCATAGAAAATATGTAAAACCTGGGTATAATCCCAGATATAGGATTTAATAATTTCACCAGATGATAAAGCATACAAATATTGACATTAGCACAAAGTAAAATGGCATATAATTTCCTAAAAATTATATGGTATATAATCCAGTTTAAGATAATGGAGTGATAGATGGAAAGGACTTCCTCTGGACAATACACAGTCCCGAAATGGTATTAGGATCACCTTAATCCTCAATAATCAAGATATGGGAACAAAAAATATATAATCCCAAATTCTATAGACTTGTCCTCTAGTGGGGAGAGATTGGTAATATGTGGAGTTAACCTCAGTAGTGGAAAAAATCCATATACAGATATCCGGCTTACAGGAATATGGAAATAGAGACTTCTTACCCGATCCAGGGCTAAAATAAGAGTCCACGGGGTTCAGTGTATTTCACGGAGATTACCGCAATTGATGAAACAAATAACTTGCTGCTTCTCCGCCGACCTCGGCGTGTCACATGTTCCTACAGGTGCACCTGCTTGACTGCCGTCCGGAAACTTGATACCAGAATGTCTGTTCCTGCTGCACAGAGGTTCTCCAATAGACTCCACTTGTATTCAAAAGAACTCGGTCACTAGTGTCAAGAGCGTTAGCTTACTGGCTGACGCGTTTCGTCCCAACAGTGGGACTTTCTCAAAGCTGACCAATTTAGCTCCCCATGGATATTTATAGAGGATAAGTCAAAACCAGAAACGGAGGAGGAAGAGGAACAGGGTAGGTACAGATCATAAATTATTAACCCTTCAAGCAAACTCCAGTTATACAAAAACATGTATCCCGTTTGAGATCCCATGTGAGAGACACACTTCATATTCTTTCTTTGCTCGAATCGGTCAAGTGGTGTGAGGATTATGGGTTCTTGACACTTGATGTCCAGGCCCTTTATACAAATATTTCCCATATTGGTGGTATGGAAGCAATTAGAACCTTTGTAAGAACAGATATGGATATTCCATATGGAAGACAGGATTTAATTTTGGAGGCTATTATGTTTATTTTGTCTCATAATTATTTTATATTTGAAGATCAATTTTACCTGCAGATTCTGGGTACGGCAATGGGGACCAGGTTCGCCCCGAGTTTTGCCAATTTATATATGGGCAACTCTAAAGATCTATATGTTTGGAATGGCCCTTTCGGTGCGAACCTGGTCCTCTATGGTCGCTTTATAGATGACTTTTTTGTTCATTATTTGGAAAGGGAATGAAGAGTCAGCTCTGGAATTCGTGTAATTTTTTAATCAAAATACGTTTCATCTTAAGTTTACTCACACTTTTAGTACACAACAGGTTAAACTTTCTGGATATCACCCTCTCCCACTCTGGAGACAAAATACTGAGCTCTAATTATAACAAGCCAGTTGATGCTTGTAATTTTTTACATTATACTAGTAATCATTACCAACCATGAGAAAACAATATCCCGAAAAGTCAGGTGGGTAGACTAAGGTGTAATTGTACGGATGATAGTGACTTCTTGAGCCAAACAAAAGAAATGTTGGGAAAATTTAAGGATAGGCGATATCCAGATAGAATACTTCATGAAGCTGAGTCATATGCCTTGTCCTTAAGACAGATTTCACCTTTTGGATACCAAGAAGCCCATACCACAAGATCAAAACAACAAGGATAAACCTTGCTTTGTTTCCACCTTTAATACTAAGTCCAAACAAATAAGAAACATTCTGTGTACCAATTTTGGTATCTTAAAACAAGATAATATTCTTAAGGGGTGCTTGGAAGACAGACCTTCAGTAGTCTTTAAAAAGAATTTGTATTTAAAAAGGTTACTGGCTCCAAGCATCCTTAGACGCATAGTAGATCCAACAAAGGACTGTTGGTTAACCAAGAAACCCATTGGGTGTTTTCGTTGTAATAAACAGATTTGCCTTACATGTAAACATCTTATAGATGAATCCAAGCAAGTGAAATCGAATTATTTAAATGTCAGTTTTCCGGTTAAAGGCTTTATCAACTGTGATACAGCATATGTAATCTATGTTTTAGAAAGTAGCTGTGGATTACAATATGTGGGTAGGACCACTAGACACCTCAAGGTTTGCTATAGGGAGCATAGGAGGAATATTTTAAATAAGGTCATGATCCACAGCCTCTAGACATTTCGTAACCGTTCATAATGGAAATCCAATGGGTTTAATCCTTTTGGGGTTAGAACACATTGGTTATACCACCAGGAGGGGTGATGGGTTCTCTAAACTGTGTCTTGGTGAATCAGCTTGGATACTTAAGCCATCTACTTTGAATCCAATGGGACTCAATGAGGCCTTGGATCATCATTGTCTCAATTGATTTTAGGGTTTTGTTTTTAGTTTCCTTATATTTGAGGCCGTAGAGGCTGTGCCCACCAGTTGTCAATTTTTACAGTTATGGAAGGTTGTTCTAGTTATTATCCAACAAATATTCAGGTTAACTATAAACCATGACTATTGCCTATTTTTTCTTATCTTTATATTTTTATTTCTATTTTTATATTTATATTTATATTTACTTTTAGTCTCTGTTTCAAATGATTTAAGGTTATATGATATATTCCTGTATTTAGGCCTTGAAATCTTTATGGACTTTTACGGGGGTATTCAATTGTTAGCGTTAACGGAAAAAACGAGCACTCAAAAAATCTTAGCGTTAATACGGTAATTACTTGCGGAATTTCAGCTCGCCGCTCCCTGAGCGGCGAGCTGAAATTCCGCGAGTAAACTACCGTATTAACGATTTTCTCGCGCAATATTACCGTATAAACGGTAATATTTTTTGAGCGCTCGTTTTTTTCCGTTATCGCTAACAATTGAATACCCCCCTAATATCTCTGTATTCCCTAGGGAAATGTATCATACTTTCATGTGATGTTTATCTGTATGTATATATATATATATATATATATATATATTTGTATCTGGAAATCGATACATGGATTCCAGATGGACAGACATTACTGTATTATATGTATACATTTTTACAGTTGAACATAACTTTTTATGTTTATGTTTATATTTATTTATATATTTTTATTGTTATTATTGGAGATGTTTAGAGAAGTTAAATTGGTATGTCAGAAAAGGTTTTTTCAATGCGGGTACTTAGGTCTATATTATTTTTATTGCAAAATATTATAATTAATATATTTGTATAACTGGAGTTTGATTGAAGGGTTAATAATTTATTATCTGTACCTACCCTGTTCCTCTTCCGTTTCTGGTTTTGACTTCTCCGCCATAAATATCCATGGGGAGCTAAATTGGTCAGCTTTGAGAAAGTCCCACTCTTGGGACGAAACGCGTCAGCCAGTAAGCCAACGCTCTTGACACTAGTGTCCGAGTTCTTTTGAATACAAGTGGAGTCTATTGGAGAACCTCTGTGCAGCAGGAACAGACATTCTGGTATCAAGTTTCCGGACGGCAGTCAAGCAGGTGCACCTGTAGGAACACGTGACACGCCGAGGACGGCGGAGAAGCAATCGGGAGTAAGCAGCGAGTTATTTGTTTCATCAATTGCGGTAATCTCCGTGAAATACACTGAACCCCGTGGACTCTTATTTTAGCCCTGGATCGGGTAAGAAGTCTCTATTTCCATATTCCTGTAAGCCGGATATCTGTATATGGATTTTTTCCGCTACTGAGGTTAACTCCACAAATTTCCAATCTCTCCCCACTAGAGGACTAGTCTATAGAATTTGGGATTATATATTTTTTGTTCCCATATCTTGATTATTGGATTAAGGTGATCCTTATACCATTTCGGGACTGTGTATTGTCCAGAGGAAGTCATTTCCATCTATCACTCCGTTATCTTAAACTGGATTATATACCATATCATTTTTAGGAAATTATATGCCATTTTACTTTGTGCTAATGTCAATATTTGTATGCTTTTTTATCTGGTGAAATTATTAAATCCTATATCTGGGATTATACCCAGGTTTTACATATGCCAGGGAGGCCGAGAGAGAGTGAGTTGCTACGAATGCGAGGGAGGCCGAGAGAGAGTGCGTTGCTACGAATGCGAGGGAGGCCGAGAGAGAGAGAGAGTGCGTTGCTACGAATGCGAGGGAGGCAGAGAGAGAGAGTGCGTTGCTACGGATGTGAGGGAGGCAGAGAGAGAGAGAGAGAGAGAGAGTGCATTGCTAAGAATGTGAGGGAGGCCGAGAGAGAGAGTGCATTGCTAAGAATGTGAGGGAGGCCGAGAGAGAGAGTGCATTGCTAAGAATGTGAGGGAGGCCAAGAGAGAGAGTGCACTGCTACGAATGCGAGGGAGGCCGAGAGAGAGAGTGCATTGCTACGAATGCGAGGGAGGCCGAGAGAGAGAGAGAGAGTGCATTGCTACGAATGCGAGGGAGGCCGAGAGAGAGTGCATTGCTACGAATGCGAGGGAGGCCGAGAGAGAGAGAGAGTGCTTTGCTACGAATGCGAGGGAGGCCGAGAGAGAGAGAGAGAGAGAGAGTGCGTTGCTACGAATGCGAGGGAGGCCGAGAGAGAGAGAGAGTGCGTTGCTACGAATGCGAGGGAGGCCGAGAGAGAGAGAGAGAGTGCGTTGCTACGAATGCGAGGGAGGCAGAGAGAGAGAGAGAGAGAGAGAGTGTGTTGCTACGAATGTGAGGGAGAGAGAGAGAGAGCTTTTCTACGAATGTGAGGGAGGCCGAGAGAGAGAGAGCGAGAGAGTGCGTTGCTACGAATGTGAGGGAGTCCGAGAGAGAGAGAGAGAGAGAGAGAGAGAGAGAGTGCGTTGCTACGAATGTGAGGGAGGCCGAGAGAGAGAGAGAAAGTGCGTTGCTACGAATGTGAGGGAGGCCGAGAGAGAGAGAGAGAAAGTGCGTTGCTACGAATGTGAGGGAGGCCGAGAGAGAGAGTGCGTTGCTACGAATGCGAGGGAGGCCGAGAGAGAGAGAGAAAGTGCGTTGCTACGAATGTGAGGGAGGCCGAGAGAGAGAGTGCGTTGCTACGAATGCGAGGGAGGCAGAGAGAGAGAGAGAGAGAGAGAGTGCGTTGCTACGAATGTGAGGGAGGCAGAGAGAGAGAGAGTGCGTTGCTACGAATGTGAGGGAGAGGGAGAGAGAGAGAGAGTGCGTTGCTACGAATGTGAGGGAGGCAGAGAGAGAGAGAGAGAGAGCGTTGCTACGAATGTGAGGGAGGCAGAGAGAGAGAGAGAGAGATAGAGAGAGAGAGAGAGAGAGAGAGAGAGTGCATTGCTAGAAATGCAAGGGAGGCCGAGAGAGAGAGAGAGAGTGCATTGCTACGAATGCGAGGGAGGCCGAGAGAGAGAGTGCGTTGCTACGAATGCGAGGGAGGCCAAGAGAGAGAGTGCGTTGCTACGAATGCGAGGGAGGCCAAGAGAGAGAGAGAGAGAGTGCGTTGCTACGAATGCGAGGGAGGCCGAGAGAGAGAGAGAGAGTGCGTTGCTACGAATGCGAGGGAGGCAGAGAGAGAGAGAGAGTGTGTTGCTACGAATGTGAGGGAGAGAGAGAGAGAGCTTTTCTACGAATGTGAGGGAGGCCGAGAGAGAGAGAGCGAGAGAGTGCGTTGCTACGAATGTGAGGGAGTCCGAGAGAGAGAGAGTGCGTTGCTACGAATGTGAGGGAGTCCGAGAGAGAGAGAGTGCGTTGCTACGAATGTGAGGGAGGCCGAGAGAGAGAGAGAAAGTGCGTTGCTACGAATGTGAGGGAGGCCGAGAGAGAGAGAGAGAAAGTGCGTTGCTACGAATGTGAGGGAGGCCGAGAGAGAGAGAGAGAAAGTGCGTTGCTACGAATGTGAGGGAGGCCGAGAGAGAGAGTGCGTTGCTACGAATGCGAGGGAGGCCGAGAGAGAGAGAGAAAGTGCGTTGCTACGAATGTGAGGGAGGCCGAGAGAGAGAGAGTGCGTTGCTACGAATGCGAGGGAGGCAGAGAGAGAGAGAGAGAGAGAGAGTGCGTTGCTACGAATGTGAGGGAGGCAGAGAGAGAGAGAGAGTGA